>NC_053399.1:99714512-99754512 GCF_905171765.1 Bufo bufo
TCTGATGGAGCACAGCCAGAAGTCGGGGAACATGTGCGAGTTCCTGCTCGTGAGTCAGGAAGGACCCCCTCATGACCCCAAGTAAGTGTCCACTAGCCGGCCTTCCCTTGGCACAGATCACCCCATCACCTTGATGACCCCAACAGATATTTGAGTAACGTGTTGTCCTCACAGGTTCAAGTACATGGTGAAAATGGGCACTCAGACGTTCCCAGAGATGGTGGCCAACAGTAAAAAGCTGGCAAAGCAAATGGCCGCCGAGGCTGCCGTCAACCAGCTGCTTGGAGACAACCTTTTACAGCCAGAAAAGGTAATGGGGGGGGTTACTTACACCATTGTGGCCATGGGTTCTTACAGGGTCACTGACATGAATTTTTTTTATGCAGCCGGAGCCTGTTCATGAGGTCGTCGCCACCGAATTTCCCCCCATCCCAGAGCTTTCTGTCGAGGACCTGAAGATGGCGCAGCAGTCAGGCGTCGGAGAGTTCATCAAGTATCTGAACGCCAACCCTGTCAGCGGGCTCCTGGAGTACTCCCGCGCCAAGGGCTTCGCAGCAGAGTTTAAGATGGTCAGTCAGAGTGGACCACCGCATGATCCCAAGTAAGACCCCTCTGTGAACCCTCACTGAGCTGGGGAGAGGCTTGCGCTGCCCCCACATTACATGGCCAATAATATTTGGGGTCTCCACTGACTTCAGTCTTTGTTTCCTTTTAGATTTGTGTTCCAAGCCAAAGTCGGGGGTCGCTGGTTTCCTCCAGTCACCGCATCAAACAAGAAGCAGGCTAAAGCCGAGGCGGCTGACGCTGCCTTGAGGGTCCTTATTGGAGAGGCTGAAAAAGCGATTCGGGAAGGAGACAGCTTGACGGAGGTGAGAGGCTGGGGTGACCTGACACCGGACATTCAATAGTCTTGACGTAGCGGAGCGGACACCAGATCCGAAGAACATGATCTGCTCTCGTCTGAAGCTGCAATACTCTGCATGCGTTAATGGGGTCACTGCAAATCAACACCCCCAGAGGGGGGCGACGGGAGTTGTAGTACATTTAGACTAATAGAAAGTGACAGGCACCCAGCTCTGAGTTGGTTTGTGTCCACGTGGCCCTAAACTTTACATTCTTCTGTCTCCAGCTCCCCGTGACCGGTAGCACGTTCCACGACCAGATTGCCATGCTTAGCCACCACAAGTTCAACAGCCTGACAGCCCGCATCCAAAACAGCCTCCTGGGCAGGAAAATCCTGGCGGCCATCATCATGAAGCGCCACAGCGAGGACCTGGGCACGGTCGTTAGTATTGGCACTGGTGAGTGTTGCCCTCCATGGGAACCGGGTGGGTAGTGTCTGCTGCAGGCGTCTTCTGACAACTTTCTTCTCTAGGGAACCGGTGTGTGAAGGGCGAGGAGCTGAGTCTGCGCGGGGAGACTGTCAATGACTGCCACGCTGAGATCATCTCACGCAGAGGCTTCATCAGGTCAGTGATCCTGCTGGGAGTTGTAGTGGAGGGCACAGATGTTGGAGGACTTCTGTGACTTTGTACTTCTATGTCGGCAGGTTCCTGTACGATCAGCTGATGAAGTATAACCCCGACACTCCGGAGGACAGTATATTTGAGGAGTCTGAGGGGGTGATGCTGAGGGTTCGCCCTGGGGTCACCTTCCATCTCTATATCAGGTTAGTGGTGTCCGCTGAGACTCCTTGTCCCGTCAGGCTGGACTCGACATGTACTGACGATTCTGTCTTTTTGCAGTACCGCTCCCTGTGGTGATGGGGCGCTCTTCGACAAGTCATGCAGTGACCAGCCCTGTGCGGACGGAGACAAGCAGCATTACCCACTGTTCGAGAACCCCAAACAAGGGAAGCTGCGAACCAAAGTGGAGAATGGTACGTACGACCGAAGCTGCGGGAAGGTGGTGCCTCCGCTGGTGCGTTCAGTCATGTGACTTGTCGTTTTGTCCACAGGGGAAGGCACTATTCCTGTAGAGTCCAGCGACATCGTCCCCACCTGGGATGGCATCCAGCACGGCGAGAGGCTCCGCACCATGTCCTGCAGTGACAAGATCATGCGGTGGAACGTGCTGGGGCTTCAGGGAGCTGTCCTGTCGCATTTCATCGAGCCGGTGTACCTCAGCTCCGTCACTCTCGGTATGAACCCCAAAATGTCCGCTGAGTGGTAAAAGCCACTGCTGAGCTTCAGCTTCACACTTTGCATCTGGGTATTGGCTTTGTACAGATGTAGCAGAGCTGAGTTTATCATTCCTGCTGTGCAGTGTGTAGCTGACATCCTTTAGCACTCTGCTACATGGCATTTGGGTCTGGTACAGACACTACATCTCCCACAACATGGCAAATCATGTTCTGTCCAGACCGTGAACTAGCAGAAGTATGATTACAGCTCCTGGTTGTGACTAGGGGATCTGCATTAAATCTTCCCAGTGGCCTTACCTTTATAGATTCATGAGTGGCTGGAGTTCCCCTTTAAGTCTGTCCTTTTCTCTGTGTTTCAGGATACCTGTTCAGCCAGGGTCACCTGTCACGAGCGATCTGCTGCCGGATGGCCAGGGACGGGGAAGCCTTCCAGCGCCAGTTACCAGATCTCTTCGTGGTCAATCACCCCGAGGTAAGTGGCCCCCCTTAACCTTGTTCTTGGTCCGAGCAGTTCCAGACATCAGCTAACCAGTGTTTCTTGCAGGTTGGACGGGTCAGTGTCTATGATTCTCATCGGCAAACTGGGAAAACCAAGGAGTCTAGTGTGAACTGGTGCTTAGCAGACGAGGAGGTTGAGGTTCTGGATGGAACAAAGGGCAAAGTGGAAGGGTCAGTACCAGCCCAAATATTGTCCCCTTCTTCTCTCATCTTGCACCCCTCTCACTCCATGTCTGTGCTTTTCAGGTCCCGGCAGGAAGTTTCTCGCGTTTCGAAGCTCCACATGTTTGTCTTCTTCCAAAATCTGTGTGTCCTGCGCGGCCGCCAAGAGCTCCTCTGTCACACCTCCTACAGCGACATCAAAGCGGCGTCCATCCCCTACCAGCAGGCTAAAGGACTCTTCTTTAAAGCCCTGCAGGAGATGGGGTACGGGAGCTGGATCAGCAAACCCCAGGAGGAGAAGAACTTCACTCTGCCCACAAATTAACGACGTGCGGTTTTCCAGGCGCTCTCTTGTTTTTTTTGTATTGGAATGTCACTAGGTCTGCACTGATAGGGGCTGGGGGAGACGACCCAAGCGCCAGTCTGCCAGGCTCCTCCAGAAACCTAGCCGAACCCCTTTCTGCCCGCCATGAAATTCTCCATTTTAACTGCTCGGTCAATCTGTCTGTAACATAAATTTGTCACTTTCTGTACGGCACGTGGCAGGCGCCGACGGATCCAGTTTACTCTTGAAGGCTGGGTCCGCCAGCGCCCGCCTCTTTGGCCTTACAGAGTTCATGTCATGGTCCACCTGTTGCTAGGCAACGGGCTAACGTAATGACCATAATTCTTACCCTTTTAAGAACCAAAGTAGCCGCCATTAAATTTGACTATTCCGAAGGAAGGTACGGACCGCTGCTGGCCCACATGAGCAGTGCACGCTTTTGTGTCCCACCCGTTGGTGGTAGCACCTCTTTGTTAGCCATCTTGGTTCTGCTGGGTTTCTGCAAGGCTCTTGGCAGCACTGGTGCCGACCCAGTTTTCTTTTAGTGTTTGCTCTCAGCATCCTTTTTTTTATATAGTTAGTATTTTTTTGCATTCGGAGGCTGTGCGGTTTCGTAGTCCTTGGTTTCCCCATGCACGTCTGACTGCTGCCGCTTCCCGTTAGATCCGTAGTCAGACATTGGCCGCTGTAACATTCGCCAGTTTGGTTCTTTTTATTTTTTTAGGAACATTCCACATCTAAAGTTTTCCCAAACTGGATTGTGTCCTCCCAGGTGTCAGGATCTTTTTCTATCTCCGATGTACATAGCTCCGCCCTCCACCGCTTTGCGTGTTCTTCCCGTGTCGTAGGCATTGGAGTTGCATGATCTTTTTTTATTTTAATTGTTTCTGTAGGTCAGTTTTAATGATGAGACCAGCCGGACGGTGAGACACCGCCAACCTTTGTAAGACGTGGCTGGTCTTAAACAATGGAGATATATATTGACATAAATTAAAGTGACACAATAAAGATTGTTAAATCCGGCGATTACCTGTGTCGGCTTCTTCCTGGGGGACGGGCTCTCGGTTCTTACAACGCAGGATCCATCATGGCGAGCGCTGTTCCCGAACCGGTCATCTTCACTAGAAATGGTGCAGGTGTAGTACCACTCCTGGCCTGAGGGGGTGCTGTTTACTATGAAATACCCCATCCAGTTCTGGGGAAATATACGCTTTTTATTGTGTGACCACCGGGACGCCTGTCTGTGGGAGCACTGAGCGGGTGGTTCTATACCACAGGTGGCCCCAGACAGCACCTTTTGACTTTTTTTTTTAACATTTCCATTTTGGGGCACACAATGCATTACATTTTATTTAGAGGAGCACATGATAATTTTAGGTTACGGCTCAATATGACCCCATTGTAGTGAACACCTTATTTATGTGAGGAGCCGTGGATCCCAGCAAGAATGAAAGATTCAGTGCGCTCTAGAGAATCGGGAAGTGCAAAAAAAAAAAAACTTAATCAAGCCGCATTAATGAAAGAAATCGCCCCGTTGCAGTATGTGCCACCCGACACGAGGAAAAAGGTGAACATAAAATAAAAACCTTCACCATGACGGGGGAACGGTGTGCGCTCCCCATGTTGGGTAGGAGATGGTACTGTAGAGAGACTAGAGGCAAGTTCAGGCTTCTCCCTTCCCGGAAAGGGAGAAGATGCGGGTCGTGCACGCGGTGCAGGATGATTTATTTCTTCCATTAATGCTGGGATGCATCTACCGATTCTCTAAAGCGCGGGGAATCTTCCAATCTCTGGTATCTTAGGGGGCTCTTTTTTATTTTCTATTTTTACTTAGGTTTTACCGCAGACCAGAGCGGTGAGGTTGGATTTTGGTGGGAAGGCCTGCAGTCTTCATTGGTGGCGCGCTGGAGAACATGGGGCATTTTGATCACTTTTTTTTTTTTTTATGTTGCAAATATGGACAAAAACAAGCAATTTGGGGATTTTTTCCCCCCTTTTAATAGGTGGGATAAATGACATAATTGGAGAGGTTGAGCAAGTTACGGATGCAGCGATAACCAAATAGACGGAGAGGATTATATTTTTCTATTTGATAACTTTAGGGGGAAAATAGGGATTATGTATTTTTTAACCCTCATTAGTCCCCAGGGGCGCTGTGTACGATATATTAGGCTCAGTCTAATTGCCTTCCGCAATCTGCAGAACAGGAGGCCTATTATAGAAATGCCTGTTCTTGCCCGCAAAACAGACAATAGGACGGGACTCATAATGCGACAGCACACAGTCTTTTGCGGACCCAGTGAAATGAAAGGTTCCGTATGCGAAACGCAGAAACGGCCCAAATACGGAATGCAAAACACGCTCATGTGAACGAGCCCTGCCACATTCCCAGAGGCAGCATCCCAACTGCAGAATATAATGGGTTAACAGCTGTGATTAAAGGTATCTCCGACGCTTACCTAAAAGGTAAAAGCTCCCCAAGCCCCTTTGCACGTGGTGTCATTTTACACGACGGACAGATCCCCCCCCCCATTAGTGCAGGACTGTAGCCTTCTAGAATTCCCCCCCCCCTCCACAGAGTGCCCGCTGAACAATAAGAGCTGCAGTGTAAAGCATGAGGGTGAAACCACCCTAGGGGTGGATACAATATAAAATGCAGCAAACTCATTGATTAGAAAGGGTGGACCATGTTAGGAAACCATGCAAATGTTCATCGTCTAGACGAGCGTCCTGCTATACACTGATATTAATAAACCTAGTGGTGGCTGCGAGTAGAGGGTGCTCTCATTTATATCTGTATGAGGAAGAACTGCTACACTCCAGAGCTGCACTCACCGTTCTGCTCGGGACACTCCCCCACCAAGTTACATTGGGGGCGGGGGATTTTTCTTACCACAGGCCGAACTCTAGCATTGTCAGAGCAGTCTCAGTGCATGCTCTGAACAAGCAGGGGATGCTGGGTGATTTCAGCTCTTGCAGAACTGGGAATGTTTCCTTTAATATGAGAACCTGCAGGGGATGCTGCCTGCCCCGAGTTCATAACTGGGGGGGGGGTAAGAAGACTGCACCCCACCTACAATACTTCACATGTGGGCGCTGGTTCCCCCCTCAGGTGAGTCTTCAGCGTTCCTACAGTACAACAGTCAATGCCAGCGGAGGAGCCATCACCGTTATGGGGGAACCCTCCACGGTACAGAGTTACTGACCCTTTTCAATATCTCCTGTTGCTTTCATTGAATGGAAACCCTTAGGGAGCATTCACACGACCGTGTTTTACTTTTGCGGACAATGCACGGACCCATTCATTTCTATGGGTCCACAAAAATTGCGGAATGCCTTTGTCATCCGTGTGCTGTCCGTTCCTTTTATTTTAGAACATGTCCTATGCTTGGCCGCAAATTGCGGTCCGTGGCCCCATAGAAAGTCATTGGGTCCGTAAAAAACGGATAGCACACGGAAATGCATCCGTATGTCATCCGTTTTTTGCGGACCCCTGGACTGAAAACATTCTAGGAAACCCCATTTCAGTTTTTTGCGGACCGTGAAAAACGGATGACACACGGAAGCACCACGTCCGTATTATACAGAGCAGAAACTGAGAGATAACTGAAGACATACGGAACACGCGGACTGCAAAATCAACACGGTCGTGTGAATGCTCCCTAATCCAGTATCCTGGAAGCGGCAGACTGTGCCTCGCAGATGATGGGTTGTTTCCATTCACTGACAGGCAGTGATTTGAGGTGGGGGACGACCCTTCTGGGATTACCACCAGGATTCCCCGGCACTTTTTGACGTACAGACAGAAGGTGCAGCAGCTTTTCCCTCTTGTGTTTATTGCTTGGAATAAGAAGTGAAGTCCCCATTAGACGCCCTCCCCCCCCCCCCCCCCCCCCCCCCCCCCGGATTGTGCTGGGATCTCTGCTCAGTGAAGGGTTCGTCCTTGGCCTAGAATATAATAGAATGTGGTGGAGGAGACGCTTCGCCCCCGTCCAGTAAAGGGTTAGCTCACGTGGTTTTGGCTGGAAGAGCATCAGTCAGCAGTTTTCTCCAAATAAATAAAAGTCATCTCCCTGTTCAGGCGGCTGCGCCCTCCTGCGCGCTCAGTTGGAGGCGGGCGCCGCGTGGTTGAGCTGCAGTAATGTGTTGGTCGTGTAGTTCTGGAAGAGCGGCTGCAGGAACATGCCGATTGTCCCGAAGACACAGACGAACACGAAGACCCAGAGGAAGAGCCGATCGATCACCATGGCCACGTACTTCCAGTCCTCACTCACCTGCAAGGTACACAGAACGTCACATGAGGAATAGAGGCCCTGCTCTGAAATACTCTGTGCTGCTGGGGGGACGTGTCATAGACAACAGATCACAATGTACTTTTATCAGTGATGTCATCAGCAGGGGGCGGGGCTGTGACTACCTCTCAGACATGATGTACAGGCAGGTTGTCAGCAGTAATAGATGTTCCTGTAGTATAAGGTGTGGATCACATGTCATTATATCAGTGATGTCATCAGCAGGGGGCGGGGCTGTGACTACCTCTCAGACAGGATATATAGGCAGGTTGTCAGCAGTAATAGATGTTCCTGTAGTATAAGGTGTGGATCACATGTCATTATATCAGTGATGTCATCAGCAGGGGGCGGGGCTGTGACAACCTCTCAGACAGGACATACAGGCAGGTTGTCAGCAGTAATAGATGTTCCTGTAGTATAAGGAGTGGATCACATGTCATTATATCAGTGATGTCATCAGCAGGGGGCGGGGCTGTGACTACCTCAGACAGGATGTACAGGCAGGTTGTCAGCAGTAATAGATGTTCCTGTAGTATAAGGTGTGGGTCACATGTCATTATATCATTGATGTCATCAGCAGGGGGCGGGGCTGTGACTACCTCTCAGACATGATGTACAGGCAGGTTGTCAGCAGTAATAGATGTTCCTGTAGTATAAGGTGTGGATCACATGTCATTATACCAGTGATGTCATCAGCAGGGGGCGGGGCTGTGACTACCTCTCAGACAGGATGTACAGGCAGGTTGTCAGCAGTAATAGATGTTCCTGTAGTATAAGGTGTGTGTCACATGTCATTATACCAGTGATGTCATCAGCAGGGGGCGGGGCTGTGACTACCTCTCAGACAGGATATATAGGCAGGTTGTCAGCAGTAATAGATGTTCCTGTAGTATAAGGTGTGGATCACATGTCATTATATCAGTGATGTCATCAGCAGGGGGCGGGGCTGTGACTACCTCTCAGACAGGATGTACAGGCAGGTTGTCAGCAGTAATAGATGTTCCTGTGGTATAAGGTGTGGATCACATGTCATTATACCAGTGATGTCATCAGCAGGGGGCGGGGCTGTGACTACCTCTCAGACAGGATGTACAGGCAGGATGTCAGCAGTAATAGCTGTTCCTGTAGTATAAGGTGTGTGTCACATGTCATTATATCAGTGATGTCATCAGCAGGGGGCGGGGCTGTGACTACCTCTCAGACAGGATATACAGGCAGGTTGTCAGCAGTAATAGATGTTCCTGTAGTATAAGGTGTGTGTCACATGTCATTATATCAGTGATGTCATCAGCAGGGGGCGGGGCTGTGACTACCTCTCAGACAGGACATACAGGCAGGTTGTCAGCAGTAATAGATGTTCCTGTAGTATAAGGTGTGGGTCACATGTCATTATATCAGTGATGTCATCAGCAGGGGGCGGGGCTGTGACTACCTCTCAGACAGGATGTACAGGCAGGTTGTCAGCAGTAATAGCTGTTCCTGTAGTATAAGGTGTGGGTCACATGTCATTATACCAGTGATGTCATCAGCAGGGGGCGGGGCTGTTACTACCTCTCAGACATGATATACAGGCAGGTTGTCAGCAGTAATAGATGTTCCTGTAGTATAAGGTGTGTGTCACATGTCATTATACCAGTGATGTCATCAGCAGGGGGCGGGGCTGTGACTACCTCTCAGACAGGATATATAGGCAGGTTGTCAGCAGTAATAGATGTTCCTGTAGTATAAGGTGTGGATCACATGTCATTATATCAGTGATGTCATCAGCAGGGGGCGGGGCTGTGACTACCTCTCAGACAGGATGTACAGGCAGGTTGTCAGCAGTAATAGATGTTCCTGTGGTATAAGGTGTGGATCACATGTCATTATACCAGTGATGTCATCAGCAGGGGGCGGGGCTGTGACTACCTCTCAGACAGGATGTACAGGCAGGATGTCAGCAGTAATAGCTGTTCCTGTAGTATAAGGTGTGTGTCACATGTCATTATATCAGTGATGTCATCAGCAGGGGGCGGGGCTGTGACTACCTCTCAGACAGGATATACAGGCAGGTTGTCAGCAGTAATAGATGTTCCTGTAGTATAAGGTGTGTGTCACATGTCATTATATCAGTGATGTCATCAGCAGGGGGCGGGGGCTGTGACTACCTCTCAGACAGGACATACAGGCAGGTTGTCAGCAGTAATAGATGTTCCTGTAGTATAAGGTGTGGGTCACATGTCATTATATCAGTGATGTCATCAGCAGGGGGCGGGGCTGTGACTACCTCTCAGACAGGATGTACAGGCAGGTTGTCAGCAGTAATAGCTGTTCCTGTAGTATAAGGTGTGGGTCACATGTCATTATACCAGTGATGTCATCAGCAGGGGGCGGGGCTGTGACTACCTCTCAGACAGGACATACAGGCAGGTCGTCAGCAGTAATAGATGTTCCTGTAGTATAAGGTGTGGGTCACATGTCATTATGTCAGTGATGTCATCAGCAGGAGGCGGGGCTGTGACTACCTCTCAGACAGGATATAAAGGCAGGTTGTCAGCAGTAATAGATGTTCCTGTGGTATAAGGTGTGGATCACATGTCATTATATCAGTGATGTCATCAGCAGGGGGCGGGGCTGTGACTACCTCTCAGACATGATATACAGGCAGGTTGTCAGCAGTAATAGATGTTCCTGTAGTATAAGGTGTGTGATCTCATGTCATTATACCAGTGATGTCATCAGCAGGGGGCGGGGCTGTGACTACCTCTCAGACAGGATGTACAGGCAGGATGTCAGCAGTAATAGCTGTTCCTGTAGTATAAGGTGTGGATCACATGTCATTATATCAGTGATGTCATCAGCAGGGGGCGGGGCTGTGACTACCTCTCAGACAGGATATACAGGCAGGTTGTCAGCAGTAATAGATGTTCCTGTAGTATAAGGTGTGGATCACATGTCATTATATCAGTGATGTCATCAGCAGGGGGCGGGGCTGTGACTACCTCTCAGACAGGATATATAGGCAGGTTGTCAGCAGTAATAGATGTTCCTGTAGTATAAGGTGTGGATCACATGTCATTATACCAGTGATGTCATCAGCAGGGGGCGGGGCTGTGACTACCTCTCAGACAGGATGTACAGGCAGGTTGTCAGCAGTAATAGATGTTCCTGTAGTATAAGGTGTGGGTCACATGTCATTATATCAGTGATGTCATCAGCAGGGGGCGGGGCTGTGACTACCTCTCAGACAGGATGTACAGGCAGGTTGTCAGCAGTAATAGATGTTCCTGTAGTATAAGGTGTGGGTCACATGTCAGTATATCAGTGATGTCATCAGCAGGGGGCGGGGCTGTGACTACCTCTCAGACAGGATATATAGGCAGGTTGTCAGCAGTAATAGATGTTCCTGTAGTATAAGGTGTGGGTCACATGTCATTATATCAGTGATGTCATCAGTAGGGGGCGGGGCTGTGACTACCTCTCAGACATGATATACAGGCAGGTTGTCAGCAGTAATAGATGTTCCTGTAGTATAAGGTGTGGGTCACATGTCATTATATCAGTGATGTCATCAGCAGGGGGCGGGGCTGTGACTACCTCTCAGACAGGATATACAGGCAGGTTGTCAGCAGTAATAGATGTTCCTGTAGTATAAGGTGTGGGTCACATGTCATTATATCAATGATGTCATCAGCAGGGGGCGGGGCTGTGACTACCTCTCAGACAGGATATACAGGCAGGTTGTCAGCAGTAATAGATGTTCCTGTAGTATAAGGTGTGGGTCACATGTCATTATATCAGTGATGTCATCAGCAGGGGGCGGGGCTGTGACTACCTCTCAGACAGGATGTACAGGCAGGTTGTCAGTAGTAATAGATGTTCCTGTAGTATAAGGTGTGGGTCACATGTCATTATATCAGTGATGTCATCAGCAGGGGGCGGGGCTGTGACTACCTCTCAGACAGGATATACAGGCAGGTTGTCAGCAGTAATAGATGTTCCTGTAGTATAAGGTGTGGATCACATGTCATTATATCAGTGATGTCATCAGCAGGGGGCGGGGCTGTGACTACCTCTCAGACAGGATGTACAGGCAGGTTGTCAGCAGTAATAGCTGTTCCTGTAGTATAAGGTGTGGGTCACATGTCATTATACCAGTGATGTCATCAGCAGGGGGCGGGGCTGTTACTACCTCTCAGACATGATATACAGGCAGGTTGTCAGCAGTAATAGATGTTCCTGTAGTATAAGGTGTGGGTCACATGTCATTATATCAGTGATGTCATCAGCAGGGGGCGGGGCTGTGACTACCTCTCAGACAGGATGTACAGGCAGGTTGTCAGCAGTAATAGATGTTCCTGTGGTATAAGGTGTGGGTCACATGTCAGTGATGTCATCAGCAGGGGGCGGGGCTGTGACAACCTCTCAGACAGGATGTACAGGCAGGTTGTCAGCAGTAATAGATGTTCCTGTAGTATAAGGTGTGGATCACATGTCATTATATCAGTGATGTCATCAGCAGGGGGCTGTGACTACCTCTCAGACAGGATGTACAGGGAGGTTGTCAGCAGTAATAGATGTTCCTGTAGTATAAGGCGTGGATCACATGTCATTATATCAGTGATGTCATCAGCAGGGGGCGGGGCTGTGACTACCTCTCAGACAGGATGTACAGGCAGGTTGTCAGCAGTAATAGATGTTCCTGTAGTATAAGGTGTGGATCACATGTCATTATATCAGTGATGTCATCAGCAGGGGGCTGTGACTACCTCTCAGACAGGATGTACAGGGAGGTTGTCAGCAGTAATAGATGTTCCTGTAGTATAAGGCGTGGATCACATGTCATTATATCAGTGATGTCATCAGCAGGGGGCGGGGCTGTGACTACCTCTCAGACAGGATGTACAGGCAGGTTGTCAGCAGTAATAGCTGTATACATCAGATGAGACAGGGGTATACTCACACTCTGATCGTCGTCCTCGCTCTTCATGTGGTCTGCGATAAAGCGCACTCCGTCCACCGCCTCCTCCAGACCGCAGAGACACTGTCGGACCTTCCCCGTTCTGTCCCGGAAGCCATTAACCCCCTCAGGTAATTCTGGAAGCTGCCCGCCACCATATTTTTTCACTGTGGCTTGGTTGACATAGCAGGTGCACGATTTGGCGGTGTCTCGCAAAAAGAAGTTCCCCGTCGCCCTCTCCTGACTCTGCCTCTGCTGGCGCAAGCGTTGCCGAGCACAGTTCTGCCTTGGCTGCTTCATGAAGAGTAGGGTGGGCAGCTTGTCCAGGAAGACCACCTTCACCCACGGCGGCATGGTGTGTGTGGTAGGGGAGCGGTGATGGACATTGAGGACACAGACGCTGGTGACGATGGAAAACGTCACCAGGACCATAGTGAACATCAGGTACTTGCCAACCAGTGGGACGTCGAGGGATGTGGGGGGCACAATCTTAGATATAAGCAGTAAGAAGACGGTGAGCGCTAGCAGCACGGATATGCACAGCGTCATCTTCTCACCACAGTCCGAGGGCAGGTAGAAGACCAGGATGGCCAGCGAGGTGATGAGGATGCAGGGGATGATGAGGTTGATGGTGTAGAAGAGCGGCTTGCGGCGGATTATGAAGTCATAGGTGATATCCACATAAGTGGAGTCCTCGGGGTTCTCGTTCCTCCTCCCTGGCAGGGCGATGATGTCCCATTCACCGCTGGGCGTGAAGTCGTCCAGGCTGGCCACATCGCTCTTCAGCACCAGGTCGAGCTCGGTGCGGTCGTATGTCCACGATCGGAACTTCATGGTGCAGTTCTGCTGGTCAAAGGGGAAATGCTTGACCTCGATCTTGCAGGCGCTCTTGTAGATGGCGGGAGGAAGCCAGAAGATGCTCCCATCGTAGGAGACCACCGCATTAGAGTAGAAGGAGACCTCGTACATCCCGTCAGCACTGGAAGACAACAAGACAGTCTATGACAGCGTCTACCAACCGGGGTCTGGATCGGCAACGACGCCTAGCATCGGGGCCTGACATTCTCGGGTCCGAATGAATTCAAAGGCCTGCTCGGGGGTCCGAATTTATTCAAGGGCCTGCTCGGGGAACCGAATTTATTCAAGGGCCTGCTCGGGGGTCCGAATTTATTCAAGGGCCTGCTCGGCAGTGTTCCCTCTAAGCTGCGCGGGTGGGCGGCCGCGCAGCAATTATTGTGGCCCCGCTCACAATTTTATAACGCCCGCTCACTCAGCTGTGCCGGCCCCCAGCTGATTCCCCTGTCTGTTTTGCTGGCTGACGCCGCCCGCCGCACGGTCAGTTCATTTACAATACCTGACTGTGGGCTGCCGGTGGGCGGTGGCTAGTATTCAAATAGGGGGGCGGAGTCCCGGACCCGGTGGAGGCAGAGAGGGAGTGCGTGCTGTGCGGCGCAGGCTATGTTGACGTCACGTCACGTCACGTCACGTCGCATCTGATCTGAGTACCCTGCGCGCCTGGCCGTCTGCTAGCTGGTGAGGTGAGGGCATATAAAAAAAGAAGTATGTACCCCCCCTGTCCCACAGTGCTACGAATCCTCTGTTGTCCCCTGTATTACCCTGATACTGAGGAGAGCTAGACTACTATCAGACATTATACAGGGGTAATATAACTTATCTTACCCCTCACCCCTGTATTATGTCCCTGATAGCCCTCCTCACTTATATTACCCCTGTATAATGTACCCTGATAGATACCCCTTAGTTATATTACCCCTGTATAATGTACCCTGATAGATACCCCTTAGTTATATTACCCCTGTATAATGTACCCTGATAGATACCCCTTAGTTATATTACCCCTGTATAATGTACCCTGATAGATACCCCTTAGTTATATTACCCCTGTATAATGTACCCTGATAGATACCCCTTAGTTATATTACCCCTGTATAATGTACCCTGATACCCCTCAGTTATATAATCTAACTGAGGGGTATCAGGTTAAATTATACAGGGCGGGGTAATATAACTAAGGGGTATCAGTGTACATTATTATACAGGGGTAATATAACTAAGGGGTATCAGGGGACATTATTATACAGGGGTAATATAACTTAGGAGGGCTATCAGGGGACATTATACAGAGGTAATATAAATTATATTACCCCTGTATAATGTCCCCCATAACAGTGTGTCCTCCACAGGTCCCCCATAACAGTGTGTCCTCCACAGGTCCCCCATAACAGTGTGTCCTCCACAGGTCCCCCATAACAGTGTGTCCTCCACAGGTCCCCCATAACAGTGTGTCCTCCACAGGTCCCCCATAACAGTGTGTCCTCCACAGGTCCCCCATAACAGTGTGTCCTCCACAGGTCCCCCATAACAGTGTGTCCTCCACAGGTCCCCCATAACAGTGTGTCCTCCACAGGTCCCCCATAACAGTGTGTCCTCCACAGGTCCCCCATAACAGTGTGTCCTCCACAGGTCCCCCATAACAGTGTGTCCTCCACAGGTCCCCCATAACAGTGTGTCCTCCACAGGTCCCCCATAACAGTGTGTCCTCCACAGGTCCCCCATAACAGTGTGTCCTCCACAGGTCCCCCATAACAGTGTGTCCTCCACAGGTCCCCCATAACAGTGTGTCCTCCACAGGTCCCCCATAACAGTGTGTCCTCCACAGGTCCCCCATAACAGTGTGTCCTCCACAGGTCCCCCATAACAGTGTGTCCTCCACAGGTCCCCCATAACAGTGTGTCCTCCACAGGTCCCCCATAACAGTGTGTCCTCCACAGGTCCCCCATAACAGTGTGTCCTCCACAGGTCCCCCATAACAGTGTGTCCTCCACAGGTCCCCCATAACAGTGTGTCCTCCACAGGTCCCCCATAACAGTGTGTCCTCCACAGGTCCCCCATAACAGTGTGTCCTCCACAGGTCCCCCATAACAGTGTGTCCTCCACAGGTCCCCCATAACAGTGTGTCCTCCACAGGTCCCCCATAACAGTGTGTCCTCCACAGGTCCCCCATAACAGTGTGTCCTCCACAGGTCCCCCATAACAGTGTGTCCTCCACAGGTCCCCCATAACAGTGTGTCCTCCACAGGTCCCCCATAACAGTGTGTCCTCCACAGGTCCCCCATAACAGTGTGTCCTCCACAGGTCCCCCATAACAGTGTGTCCTCCACAGGTCCCCCATAACAGTGTGTCCTCCACAGGTCCCCCATAACAGTGTGTCCTCCACAGGTCCCCCATAACAGTGTGTCCTCCACAGGTCCCCCATAACAGTGTGTCCTCCACAGGTCCCCCATAACAGTGTGTCCTCCACAGGTCCCCCATAACAGTGTGTCCTCCACAGGTCCCCCATAACAATACCCAAAGGAAAAAAACTATTTTAAAAACCTGCTGTTTCTCTAGATGGCCTTATGTTTATGGTAGTGGTAATAGAGTCTCCAGGGTCTATAAAAGCAGCTACACTATTTTTACAGACCTTTGAGACTCTATTAACACTACTATTAACATAAGGTCATCTAGAGGAAAAGCAGGTTTTTAAAATTCTTTTTTTTTTCCCCCTTTAGGTGTTAGAGCAATCTAATGAAAGTTATGTTTTAACACCTAAAGAGATGAAAAAATAAATAAAAACCTACGGTGTCTCTAGATGACCTTATGTTGATAGTAGTGTTAATAGAGTTTCAATGGTTTGTAAAAATAGTTGCTTTTATAGACCCTTGAGACTATTACCACTACTATCAACATAATGTCATCTAGAGAAACAGCAGCTTTTTTAAATTATTTTTTTCCTTATTAAAGCAATCAAATGAAAGTTATGTTTTAACATAAGGGTCAGAAACTGGGTTTTGTTTGGCCTCTTGGTTATTAGTTTTTCTATGTAAGTTCTCTGGATCAAAGATTTTTTTTCCCTGTATGGTTTATATATGGAGAGCAATGTCCAGTGATAACAGAGAGGACTATACTGTATTGTACGGGATGGTGCAGGGGTTTGTATGCTCTTTGAAGTGACAATTATCTTAGGTTTTCCTATCGCCCACCTTTGATGGCGCTGTGCACAGCTCTGAGCCGATCCCGCTCAGCAGCTGCGAAGGCTTAGAGGGAACACTGCTGCTCGGGGAACCAAATTTATTCAAGGGCCTGCTCGGGGGTCCGAATTTATTCAAGGGCCTGCTCGGGGGTCCGAATTTATTCAAGGGCCTGCTCGGGGGTCCGAATTTATTCAAGGGCCTGCTCGGGGGTCCGAATTTATTCAAGGGCCTGCTCGGGGGTCCGAATTTATTCAAGGGCCTGCTCGGGGGCCGGAATTTATTCAAGGGCCTGCTCGGGGGTCCGAATTAATTCAAGGGCCTGCTCGGGGGTCCGAATGAATTCAAGGGCCTGCTCGGGGGTCCGAATTAATTCAAGGGCCTGCTAGGGGTCTGAAAACTTTCAAGGTGTGAAGAAATAATATTAATATAATAATAATTAATAAGCCCTCCCCAGATGTGGGTGTGCGGCAGGGGGCTGTGCACTCTTCCTGCCCCCTCCTGCAGGGGGCGCTTTCACTCACTTGTTGTAGAGGACGACGTCCGGCAGCCAGATGTGTTTGGAGGGCAGACGCACTTTCTTCATGTTGTCGAACTCGGCCGGGTTCCAGGTGAGTCTGTAGTCCTCCCACTCCTGCAGCAGAGGAGACCGTCAGCCCTATCTACAGCCTGCAGCTCTCTGATATCTTAAAGCCTCACAATAATCAAGATCTCTGCTTACTGTCAGTGAATGGGAACAACCTATAATTCCTGGAGGATTCTTACAATCAATCAAATCTAGTCTAGACAATCCGCTGTGAGAGATCAGAAGTCATATTCAACATGAGATACTGCATGAGAAGACATATGCGGGGGAGGGGCCGACAACCAGAAGTGAAACAAGTCACTGAGCGATTACCTGAGTCAGCCAAACATTCGTCGTCATTATCTGTTCCCGTTCATGCTGAAAAACAAGAAAGACACATTTATTATCGAGTGACATCACTGAGAATGCCGCCTATCCATCACTAGAGATCAGCGGTGACATCACTGAGAATGCAGCCTATCCATCACTAGAGATCAGCGGTGACATCACTGAGAATGCAGTCTATCCATCACTAGAGATCAGCGGTGACATCACTGAGAATGCAGTCTATCCATCACTAGAGATCAGCGGTGACATCACTGAGAATGCAGCCTGTCCATTCACTAGAGATCAGCGGTGACATCACTGAGAATGCAGCCTATCCATCACTAGAGATCAGCGGTGATATCACTGAGAATGCCGCCTATCCATCACTAGAGATCAGCGGTGACATCACTGAGAATGCAGCCTATCACTAGAGAACAGCGGTGACATCACTGAGACTGCAGCCTATCCATCACTAGAGATCAGCGGTGACATCACTGAGAATGCAGCCTATCCATCACTAGAGATCAGCGGTGACATCACTGAGAATGCAGCCTATCCATCACTAGAGATCAGCGGTGACATCACTGAGAATGCAGCCTATCACTACAGATCAGCGGTGACATCACTGAGAATGCCGCCGATCCATCACTAGAGATCAGCGGTGACATCACTGAGAATGCCGCCGATCCATCACTAGAGATCAGCGGTGACATCACTGAGAATGCAGCCTATCCATCACTAGAGATCAGCGGTGACATCACTGAGAATGCAGCCTATCCATTCACTAGAGATCAGCGGTGACATCACTGAGAATGCCGCCTATCCATCACTAGAGATCAGCGGTGACATCACTGAGAATGCAGCCTGTCCATCACTAGAGATCAGCGGTGACATCACTGAGACTGCAGCCTATCCATCACTAGAGATCAGCGGTGACATCACTGAGAATGCCGCCTATCCATCACTAGAGATCAGCGGTGACATCACTGAGAATGCAGCCTATCCATCACTAGAGATCAGCGGTGACATCACTGAGAATGCAGCCTATCACTAGAGATCAGCGGTGACATCACTGAGAATGCCGCCTATCCATCACTAGAGATCAGCGGTGACATCACTGAGAATGCAGCCTATCACTACAGATCAGCGGTGACATCACTGAGAATGCAGCCTATCCATTCACTAGAGATCAGCGGTGACATCACTGATAATGGAGCCTATCCATCACTAGAGATCAGCGGTGACATCACTGATAATGCAGCCTATCAATCACTAGAGATCAGCGGTGACATCACTGAGAATGCAGCCTATCCATCACTAGAGATCAGCGGTGACATCACTGAGAATGCTGCCTATCCATCACTAGAGATCAGCGGTGACATCACTGAGAATGCAGCCTATCAATCACTAGAGATCAGCGGTGACATCACTGAGAATGCAGTCTATCCATCACTAGAGATCAGCGGTGACATCTCTGAGAATGCCGCCTATCCATCACTAGAGATCAGCGGTGACATCACTGAGAATGCCGCCTATCCATCACTAGAGATCAGCGGTGACATCACTGAGAATGCAGCCTATCATTAGAGAACAGCGGTGACATCACTGAGACTGCAGCCTATCCATCACTAGAGATCAGCGGTGACATCACTGAGAATGCAGCCTATCCATCACTAGAGATCAGCGGTGACATCACTGAGAATGCAGCCTATCCATCACTAGAGATCAGCGCTGACATCACTGAGAATGCAGCCTATCCATCACTAGAGATCAGCGGTGACATCACTGAGAATGCCGCCGATCCATCACTAGAGATCAGCGGTGACATCACTGAGAATGCAGCCTATCCATCACTAGAGATCAGCGGTGACATCACTGAGAATGCAGCCTATCCATTCACTAGAGATCAGCGGTGACATCACTGAGAATGCCGCCTATCCATCACTAGAGATCAGCGGTGACATCACTGAGAATGCAGCCTGTCCATCACTAGAGATCAGCGGTGACATCACTGAGACTGCAGCCTATCCATCACTAGAGATCAGCGGTGACATCACTGAGAATGCCGCCTATCCATCACTAGAGATCAGCGGTGACATCACTGAGAATGCCGCCTATCCATTCACTAGAGGTCAGTGGTGACATCACTGAGAATGCAGCCTATCCATCACTAGAGATCAGCGGTGACATCACTGAGAATGCAGCCTATCACTAGAGATCAGCGGTGACATCACTGAGAATGCAGCCTGTCCATCACTAGAGATCAGCGGTGACATCACTGAGAATGCCGCCTATCCATCACTAGAGATCAGAGGTGACATCACTGAGAATGCAGCCTATCCATCACTAGAGATCAGCGGTGACATCACTGAGAATGCAGCCTATCCATCACTAGAGATCAGCGGTGACATCACTGAGAATGCAGCCTATCCATCACTAGAGATCAGCGGTGACATCTCTGAGAATGCAGCCTATCCATCACTAGAGATCAGCGGTGACATCACTGAGAATGCAGCCTATCCATCACTAGAGATCAGCGCTGACATCACTGAGAATGCAGCCTATCCATCACTAGAGATCAGCGGTGACATCACTGAGAATGCCGCCGATCCATCACTAGAGATCAGCGGTGACATCACTGAGAATGCAGCCTATCCATCACTAGAGATCAGCGGTGACATCACTGAGAATGCAGCCTATCCATTCACTAGAGATCAGCGGTGACATCACTGAGAATGCCGCCTATCCATCACTAGAGATCAGCGGTGACATCACTGAGAATGCAGCCTGTCCATCACTAGAGATCAGCGGTGACATCACTGAGACTGCAGCCTATCCATCACTAGAGATCAGCGGTGACATCACTGAGAATGCCGCCTATCCATCACTAGAGATCAGCGGTGACATCACTGAGAATGCAGCCTATCCATCACTAGAGATCAGCGGTGACATCACTGAGAATGCAGCCTATCACTAGAGATCAGCGGTGACATCACTGAGAATGCCGCCTATCCATCACTAGAGATCAGCGGTGACATCACTGAGAATGCAGCCTATCACTACAGATCAGCGGTGACATCACTGAGAATGCAGCCTATCCATTCACTAGAGATCAGCGGTGACATCACTGATAATGGAGCCTATCCATCACTAGAGATCAGCGGTGACATCACTGATAATGCAGCCTATCAATCACTAGAGATCAGCGGTGACATCACTGAGAATGCAGCCTATCCATCACTAGAGATCAGCGGTGACATCACTGAGAATGCTGCCTATCCATCACTAGAGATCAGCGGTGACATCACTGAGAATGCAGCCTATCAATCACTAGAGATCAGCGGTGACATCACTGAGAATGCAGTCTATCCATCACTAGAGATCAGCGGTGACATCTCTGAGAATGCCGCCTATCCATCACTAGAGATCAGCGGTGACATCACTGAGAATGCCGCCTATCCATCACTAGAGATCAGCGGTGACATCACTGAGAATGCAGCCTATCACTAGAGAACAGCGGTGACATCACTGAGACTGCAGCCTATCCATCACTAGAGATCAGCGGTGACATCACTGAGAATGCAGCCTATCCATCACTAGAGATCAGCGGTGACATCACTGAGAATGCAGCCTATCCATCACTAGAGATCAGCGCTGACATCACTGAGAATGCAGCCTATCCATCACTAGAGATCAGCGGTGACATCACTGAGAATGCCGCCGATCCATCACTAGAGATCAGCGGTGACATCACTGAGAATGCAGCCTATCCATCACTAGAGATCAGCGGTGACATCACTGAGAATGCAGCCTATCCATTCACTAGAGATCAGCGGTGACATCACTGAGAATGCCGCCTATCCATCACTAGAGATCAGCGGTGACATCACTGAGAATGCAGCCTGTCCATCACTAGAGATCAGCGGTGACATCACTGAGACTGCAGCCTATCCATCACTAGAGATCAGCGGTGACATCACTGAGAATGCCGCCTATCCATCACTAGAGATCAGCGGTGACATCACTGAGAATGCCGCCTATCCATTCACTAGAGGTCAGTGGTGACATCACTGAGAATGCAGCCTATCCATCACTAGAGATCAGCGGTGACATCACTGAGAATGCAGCCTATCACTAGAGATCAGCGGTGACATCACTGAGAATGCAGCCTGTCCATCACTAGAGATCAGCGGTGACATCACTGAGAATGCCGCCTATCCATCACTAGAGATCAGAGGTGACATCACTGAGAATGCAGCCTATCCATCACTAGAGATCAGCGGTGACATCACTGAGAATGCAGCCTATCCATCACTAGAGATCAGCGGTGACATCACTGAGAATGCAGCCTATCCATCACTAGAGATCAGCGGTGACATCTCTGAGAATGCAGCCTATCCATCACTAGAGATCAGCGGTGACATCACTGAGAATGCCGCCTATCCATCACTAGAGATCAGCGGTGACATCACTGAGAATGGAGCCTATCCATCACTAGAAATCAGCGGTGACATCACTGAGAATGCAGCCTATCCATCACTAGAGATCAGCGGTGACATCACTGAGAATGCAGCCTATCCGTCACTAGAGATCAGCGGTGACATCACTGAGAATGCCGCCTATCACTAGAGATCAGCGGTGACATCAGTGAGAGTGCAGCCTATCCATCACTAGAGATCAGCGGTGACATCACTGAGAATGCAGCCTATCACTAGAGATCAGCGGTGACATCACTCAGAATGCAGCCTATCCATCACTAGAGATCAGCAGTGACATCACTGAGAATGCAACCTATCCATCACTAGAGATCAGCGGTGACATCACTGAGAATGCCGCCTATCCATCACTAGAGATCAGCGGTGCCATCACTGAGAATGCAGCCTATCCATCACTAGAGATCAGCGGTGACATCACTGAGAATGCCGCCTATCCATCACTAGAGATCAGCGGTGACATCACTGAGAATGCCGCCTATCCATTCACTAGAGATCAGCGGTGACATCACTGAGAATGCAGCCTATCCATCACTAGAGATCAGCGGTGACATCACTGAGAATGCCGCCTATCCATTCACTAGAGATCAGCGGTGACATCACTGAGAATGCAGCCTATCCATCACTAGAGATCAGCGGTGACATCACTCAGAATGCAGCCTATCACTAGAGATCAGCGGTGACATCACTGAGAATGCAGCCTATCCATCATTAGAGATCAGCGGTGACATCTCTGAGAATGCAGCCTATCACTAGAGATCAGCGGTGACATCACTGAGAATGCAGCCTATCATTCAGTAGAGATCAGCGGTGACATCACTGAGAATGCAGCCTATCATTCAGTAGAGATCAGCGGCGCCATCACTCACCACGCTGATCAGCTGTGCCAGGGATACCATCAGCTGGACGGTGACCTGTTCGGAGCCATTGGTGGCGGGACGGATCAGCTTGTTGTATTGGGACGGGTCCAGCAGGAATTCCACCAGCCGCTCCTCGGTGTCGGTGCCCAGGCTCTCTGTGATACAGGACACTACAGTCAGGCTGGAGAGGAGACGAGGGGAGCACTGACCCTTTCAGGCTTGTTTTGCGTATTTTTAGTTCTTTCTGTTCCTGGAAAGCTGGGTGCCATTCCCAAGAGAGGATCTGCCGCTGCGCGATGAGCGCCGCGCTGTACACGACCCTGACAGCAGCCGCTCGTCTCCCCTCAAGGTCACAGATTCACACTTTCCGGGTGAGAGGAGCGGATACTTCACAGCCTCACACTGACACCAGGAGCCGCTAATGGTGCCCAGGGACCGTCACATGATGGGTCAGACATAATACAGCAGGCAGTATCACACAGGACAGGATTAGATACACAGCTCAGCAGACTGTATCACACAGGACAGGATTAGATACACAGCTCAGCAGTCAGTATCACACAGGATAGGATTAGATACCCAGCTCAGCAGACTGTATCACACAGGATAGGATTAGATACACAGCTCTGCAGACAGTATCACACAGGACAGGATTAGATACACAGCTCAGCAGACTGTATCACACAGGATAGGATTAGATACACAGCTCAGCAGACTGTATCACACAGGACAGGATTAGATACACAGCTCAGCAGACTGTATCACACAGGATAGGATTAGATACACAGCTCAGCAGTCAGTATCACACAGGATAGGATTAGATACACTGCTCAGCAGACTGTATCACACAGGACAGGATTAGATACACAGCTCAGCAGTCAGTATCACACAGGATAGGATTAGATACCCAGCTCAGCAGACTGTATCACACAGGATAGGATTAGATACACAGCTCTGCAGACAGTATCACACAGGACAGGATTAGATACACAGCTCAGCAGACTGTATCACACAGGATAGGATTAGATACACAGCTCAGCAGTCAGTATCACACAGGATAGGATTAGATACACAGCTCAGCAGACAGTATCACACAGGACAGGATTAGATACACAGCTCAGCAGGCAGTATCACACAGGACAGGATTAGATACACAGCTCAGCAGACAGTATCACACAGGACAGGATTAGATACACAGCTCAGCAGACCGTATCACACAGGATAGGATTAGATACACAGCTCAGCAGACCGTATCACACAGGATAGGATTAGATACACAGCTCAGCAGTCAGTATCACACAGGATAGCATTAGATACACAGCTCAGCAGACTGTATCACACAGGATAGGATTAGATACACAGCTCAGCAGACAGTATCACACAGGATTAGATACACAGCTCAGCAGTCAGTATCACACAGGATAGGATTAGATACACAGCTCAGCAGACTGTATCACACAGGATAGGATTAGATACACAGCTCAACAGTCAGTATCACACAGGATAGGATTAGATACACAGCTCAGCAGACTGTATCACACAGGATAGGATTAGATACATAGCTCAGCAGTCAGTATCACACAGGATAGGATTAGATACACAGCTCAGCACACTGTATCACACAGGACAGGATTAGATACACAGCTCAGCAGACTGTATCACACAGGATAGGATTAGATACACCGCTCAGCAGACAGTATCACACAGGATAGGATTAGATACACAGCTCAGCAGACAGTATCACACAGGATAGGATTAGATACACAGCTCAGCAGACAGTATCACACAGGATAGGATTAGATACATAGCTCAGCAGTCAGTATCACACAGGATAGGATTAGATACACAGCTCAGCACACTGTATCACACAGGACAGGATTAGATACACAGCTCAGCAGACTGTATCACACAGGATAGGATTAGATACACAGCTCAGCAGACAGTATCACACAGGACAGGATTAGATACACAGCTCAGCAGACAGTATCACACAGGACAGGATTAGATACACAGCTCAGCAGACTGTATCACATAAGAGAGGATTAGATACACCGCTCAGCAGAATGTATCACACAGGATAGCATTAGATACACAGCTCAGCAGACAGTATCACACAGGACAGGATTAGATACACAGCTCAGCAGACAGTATCACACAGGACAGGATTAGATACACAGCTCAGCAGACTGTATCACATAAGAGAGGATTAGATACACCGCTCAGCAGAATGTATCACACAGGATAGCATTAGATACACAGCTCAGCAGACAGTATCACACAGGACAGGATTAGATACACAGCTCAGCAGACAGTATCACACAGGATAGGATTAGATACACAGCTCAGCAGACAGTATCACACAGGAGAGGATTAGATACACCGCTCAGCAGGCTGTATCACACAGGATAGGATTAGATACACAGCTCAGCAGACAGTATCACACAGGAGAGGATTAGATACACCGCTCAGCAGGCTGTATCACACAGGATAGGATTAGATACACCGCTCAGCAGACTGTATCACACAGGAGAAGATTAGATACACAGCTCAGCAGACTGTATCACACAGGATAGGATTAGATACACAGCTCAGCAGACAGTATCACACAGGATAGATAGAAAATAGATGATAGCCACAATGCACATATATATACACAGGACAGAGGATGGACACAATGTACATATATACACAGGACAGAGGATGGACACAATGTACATATATACACAGGACAGAGGATGGACACAATGTACATATATATATATACACAGGACAGAGGATGGACACAATGTACATATATATACAGGACAGAGGATGGACACAATGTACATATATACACAGGACAGAGGATGGACACAATGTACATATATACACAGGACAGAGGATGGACACAATGTACATATATACACAGGACAGAGGATGGACACAATGTACATATATATATATACACAGGACAGAGGATGGACACAATGTACATATATACACAGGACAGAGGATGGACACAATGTACATATATACACAGGACAGAGGATGGACACAATGTACATATATACACACAGGACAGAGGATGGACACAATGTACATATATACACACAGGACAGAGGATGGACACAATGTACATATATACACACAGGACAGAGGATGGACACAATGTACATATATACACAGGACAGAGGATGGACACAATGTACATATATACACAGGACAGAGGATGGACACAATGTACATATATACACAGGACACAGGATGGACACAATGTACATATATACACAGGATGGACACAATGTACATATATACACAGGACAGAGGATGGACACAATGTACATATATACACAGGACAGAGGATGGACACAATGTACATATATACACAGGACAGAGGATGGACACAATGTACATATATATATATACACAGGACAGAGGATGGACACAATGTACATATATACACAGGACAGAGGATGGACACAATGTACATATATACACAGGACAGAGGATGGACACAATGTACATATATACACAGGACAGAGGATGGACACAATGTACATATATACACAGGACAGAGGATAGACACAATGTACATATATACACAGGACAGAGGATGGACACAATGTACATATATACACAGGACAGAGGATGGACACAATGTACATATATACACAGGACAGAGGATGGACACAATGTACATATATATACAGGACAGAGGATGGACACAATGTACATATATATATACACAGGACAGAGGATGGACACAATGTACATATATACACAGGACAGAGGATGGACACAATGTACATATATACACAGGACAGAGGATGGACACAATGTACATATATACACAGGACAGAGGATGGACACAATGTACATATATATACAGGACAGAGGATGGACACAATGTACATATATACACAGGACAGAGGATGGACACAATGTACATATATACACAGGACAGAGGATGGACACAATGTACATATATACACAGGACAGAGGATGGACACAATGTACATATATACACAGGACAGAGGATGGACACAATGTACATATATATATATACACAGGACAGAGGATGGACACAATGTACATATATATACACAGGACAGAGGATGGACACAATGTACATATATACACAGGACAGAGGATAGACACAATGTACATATATATACACAGGACAGAGGATGGACACAATGTACATATATACACAGGACAGAGGATGGACACAATGTACATATATACACAGGACAGAGGATGGACACAATGTACATATATACACAGGACAGAGGATGGACACAATGTACATATATACACAGGACAGAGGATGGACACAATGTACATATATACACAGGACAGAGGATGGACACAATGTACATATATATACACAGGACAGAGGATGGACACAATGTACATATATACACAGGACAGAGGATGGACACAATGTACATATATACACAGGACAGAGGATGGACACAATGTACATATATACACAGGACAGAGGATGGACACAATGTACATATATACACAGGACAGAGGATGGACACAATGTACATATATATATATACACAGGACAGAGGATGGACACAATGTACATATATACACAGGACAGAGGATGGACACAATGTACATATATACACAGGACAGAGGATGGACACAATGTACATATATACACACAGGACAGAGGATGGACACAATGTACATATATACACAGGACAGAGGATAGACACAATGTACATATATACACAGGACAGAGGATGGACACAATGTACATATATACACAGGACAGAGGATGGACACAATGTACATATATACACAGGACAGAGGATGGACACAATGTACATATATACACAGGACAGAGGATGGACACAATGTACATATATACACAGGACAGAGGATGGACACAATGTACATATATACACAGGACAGAGGATGGACACAATGTACATATATACACAGGACAGAGGATGGACACAATGTACATATATATACACAGGACAGAGGATGGACACAATGTACATATATACACAGGACACAGGATGGACACAATGTACATATATACACAGGATGGACACAATGTACATATATACACAGGACAGAGGATGGACACAATGTACATATATACACAGGACAGAGGATGGACACAATGTACATATATACACAGGACAGAGGATGGACACAATGTACATATATATATATACACAGGACAGAGGATGGACACAATGTACATATATACACAGGACAGAGGATGGACACAATGTACATATATACACAGGACAGAGGATGGACACAATGTACATATATACACAGGACAGAGGATGGACACAATGTACATATATACACAGGACAGAGGATAGACACAATGTACATATATACACAGGACAGAGGATGGACACAATGTACATATATACACAGGACAGAGGATGGACACAATGTACATATATACACAGGACAGAGGATGGACACAATGTACATATATATACAGGACAGAGGATGGACACAATGTACATATATATATACACAGGACAGAGGATGGACACAATGTACATATATACACAGGACAGAGGATGGACACAATGTACATATATACACAGGACAGAGGATGGACACAATGTACATATATACACAGGACAGAGGATGGACACAATGTACATATATATACAGGACAGAGGATGGACACAATGTACATATATACACAGGACAGAGGATGGACACAATGTACATATATACACAGGACAGAGGATGGACACAATGTACATATATACACAGGACAGAGGATGGACACAATGTACATATATACACAGGACAGAGGATGGACACAATGTACATATATACACAGGACAGAGGATGGACACAATGTACATATATACACAGGACAGAGGATGGACACAATGTACATATATACACAGGACAGAGGATGGACACAATGTACATATATACACAGGACAGAGGATGGACACAATGTACATATATACACACAGGACAGAGGATGGACACAATGTACATATATACACAGGACAGAGGATGGACACAATGTACATATATACACAGGACAGAGGATGGACACAATGTACATATATACACAGGACAGAGGATGGACACAATGTACATATATACACAGGACAGAGGATGGACACAATGTACATATATATATATACACAGGACAGAGGATGGACACAATGTACATATATATACACAGGACAGAGGATGGACACAATGTACATATATACACAGGACAGAGGATAGACACAATGTACATATATATACACAGGACAGAGGATGGACACAATGTACATATATACACAGGACAGAGGATGGACACAATGTACATATATACACAGGACAGAAGATGGACACAATGTACATATATACACAGGACAGAGGATGGACACAATGTACATATATACACAGGACAGAGGATGGACACAATGTACATATATACACAGGACAGAGGATGGACACAATGTACATATATACACAGGACAGAGGATGGACACAATGTACATATATACACAGGACAGAGGATGGACACAATGTACATATATACACAGGACAGAGGATGGACACAATGTACATCTATACACAGGACAGAGGATGGACACAATGTACATATATACACAGGACAGAGGATGGACACAATGTACATATATACACAGGACAGAGGATGGACACAATGTACATATATATACAGGACAGAGGATGGACACAATGTACATATATATACAGGACAGAGGATGGACACAATGTACATATATACACAGGACAGAGGATGGACACAATGTACATATATACACAGGACAGAGGATGGACACAATGTACATATATATATACACAGGACAGAGGATGGACACAATGTACATCTATACACAGGACAGAGGATGGACACAATGTACATATATACACAGGACAGAGGATGGACACAATGTACATATATATACAGAGGATGGACACAATGTACATATATACACAGGACAGAGGATGGACACAATGTACATATATACACAGGACAGAGGATGGACACAATGTACATATATACACAGGACAGAGGATGGACACAATGTACATCTATACACAGGACAGAGGATGGACACAATGTACATATATATACACAGGACAGAGGATGGACACAATGTACATATATACACAGGACAGAGGATGGACACAATGTACATATATACACAGGACAGAGGATGGACACAATGTACATATATATACAGGACAGAGGATGGACACAATGTACATATATACACAGGACAGAGGATGGACACAATGTACATATATACACAGGACAGAGGATGGACACAATGTACATATATACACAGGACAGAGGATGGACACAATGTACATATACACACAGGACAGAGGATGGACACAATGTACATATACACACAGGACAGAGGATGGACACAATGTACATATATATACAGGACAGAGGATGGACACAATGTACATATATACACAGGACAGAGGATGGACACAATGTACATATACACACAGGACAGAGGATGGACACAATGTACATATATACACAGGACAGAGGATGGACACAATGTACATATATACACAGGACAGAGGATGGACACAATGTACATATATATTACACTCTTCCTCAGTATCCACCAGCATATCTGCCTGGTATATACAGGAGGTGATATTATGGGGTATAATATACTGGTGTATATACTCCGATCAGAGATGTTTTGGGGCCCCAGTAAGGCATGCTCCGGGGCCCCAGCTTCCTTAGGGCAGACTCCGGGGCCGCAGTAAGGCATGCCCCGGTCAGGGATGCTCCGGGCCCCGGTACTCACTTGTGACGAGGCCGAACAGGCTGAGGTGCAGGACGAGGAGGAGAACCGTCATCCTGCTGCCGCCGCCTTACAGCCGCATGTGTCCCCGGCCGCCGAGCTCTCCACCGGGACTAGTCCGCAGCCTGCCCGGGGTTCATCCTGCCCGCGTCCTGGATCCCGGTACTGAGTGCCCGGCGCTAGTGCGCAGACTCCGGAGGAGGAGGAGACCGCGGAGGACACAGCCGAGTATACCGACCTGTCACCAGTGATACACTGCATATACCGACCTGTCACCAGTGATACACTGCATATACCGACCTGTCCTCAGTGTATACATACCCTGCATATACCGACCTGTCCTCAGTGTATACATACCCTGCATATACCGACCTGTCCTCAGTGTATACATACCCTGCATATACCGACCTGTGTATACATACCCCGACCTGTCCTCAGTGTATACATACCCTGCATATACCGACCTGTCCTCAGTGTAGACATACCCTGCATATACCGACCTGTCCTGTGTATACATACCCTGCATATACCGACCTGTCACCAGTGTATACATACCCTGTATATACCGACCTGTCACCAGTGTATACATACCCTGTATATACCGACCTGTCACCAGTGATACAGCCGAGTATACCGACCTGTGTATACATATCCTGCGTATACCGACCTGTCCTCAGTCTGTGTATACATATCCTGTATATACCGACCTGTCACCAGTGTATACGTACCCTGCATATACCGACCTGTCCTCAGTGTATATCCTGTATATACCGACCTGTCCTCGGTGTGTACATACCCTGTATATACCGACCTGTCCTCGGTGTATACATACCCTGTATATACCGACCTGTCCTCGGTGTGTACAGTAGTGGCCAAAAGTTTTGAGAATGACACAAACATTAGTTTTCACAAAGTTTGCTGCTAAACTGCTTTTCGATCTTTGTTTCAGTTGTTTCTGTGATGTAGTGAAATATAATTACACGCACTTCATACGTTTCAAAGGCTTTTATCGACAATTACATGACATTGATGCAAACAGTCAGTATTTGCAGTGTTGGCCCTTCTTTTTCAGGACCTCTGCAATCCGACTGGGCTTGCTCTCAATCACCTTCTGGGCCAATTCCTGACTGATACAACCCATTCTTTCATCATCACTTCTTGGAGTTTGTCAGAATTAGTGGGTTTTTGTTTGTCCACCCGCCTCTTGAGGATTGACCCCAAGTTCTCAATGGGATTAAGATCTGGGGAGTTTCCAGGCCATGGACCCAAAATGTCAACATTTTGTCCCCGAGCCACTTAGTTATCACTTTTGCCGTATGGCACAGTGCTCCATCGTGCTGGAAAATGCATTGTTCTTCACCAAACTGTTGTTGGATTGTTGGAAGAAGTTGCTGTTGGAGGATGTTTTGGTACCATTCTTAATTCATGGCTGTGTTTTTGGGCAAAATTGTGAGTGAGCCCACTCCCTTGGATGAGAAGCAACCCCACACATGAATGGTCTCAGGATGCTTTACTGTTGGCATGACACAGGACTGATGGTAGCGCTCACCTTTTCTTCTCCGGACAAGCCTTTTTCCAGATGCCCCAAACAATCGGAAAGAGGCTTCATCGGAGAATATGACTTTGCCCCAGTCCTCAGCAGTCCATTCACCATACTTTCTGCAGAAGATCAATCTGTCCCTGATGTTTTTTTTGGAGAGAAGTGGCTTCTTTGCTGGCCTTCTTGACACCAGGCCATCTTCCAAAAGTCTTGGCCTCACTGTGCGTGCAGATGCGCTCACACCTGCCTGCTGCCATTCCTGACCAAGCTCTGCACTGGTGACACTCCGATCCCGCAGCTGAATCCTCTTTAGGAGACGATCCTGGCGCTTGCTGGACTTTCTTGGACGCCCTGAAGCCTTCTTAACAAGAATTGAACCTCTTTCCTTGAAGTTCTTGATGATCCTATAAATTGTTGATTGAGGTGCAATCTTAGTAGCCACAATATCCTTGGATGTAAAGCCATTTTTATGCAACGCAATGATGGCTGCACGCGTTTCTTTGCAGCTCACCATGGTTAACAATGGAAGAACAATGATTTCAAGCATCACCCTCCTTTTAACATGTCAAGTCTGCCATTTTAACCCAATCAGCCTGACATAATGATCTCCAGCCTTGTGCCCGTCAACATTCTCACCTGAGTTAACAAGACGATTACTGAAATGATCTCAGCAGGTCCTTTAATGACAGCAATGAAATGCAGTGGAAAGGTTTTTTTGGGATTAAGTAAATTTTCATGGCAAAGAAGGACTATGCAATTCATCTGATCACTCTTCATAACATTCTGGAGTAGATGCAAATTGCTATTATAAAAACTTAAGCAGCAACTTTTCCAATTTCCAATATTTATGTAATTCTCAAAACTTTTGGCCACGACTGTATACCCTGCATATACCGACCTGTCCTGTGTATACATACCCTGTATATACCGACCTGTCAGTGTATACATACCCTGCATATACCGACCTGTCCTCAGTGTATACATACCCTGCATATACCGACCTGTCCTCAGTGTATACATACCCTGCATATACCGACCTGTCCTCAGTGTATACATACCCTGCATATACCGACCTGTCCTCAGTGTATCCATACCCTGCATATACCGACCTGTCCTCAGTGTATACATACCCTGCATATACCGACCTGTCCTCAGTGTATACATACCCTGCATATACCGACCTGTCCTCAGTGTATACCCTGCATATACCGACCTGTCCTCAGTGTGTATACCCTGCATATACCGACCTGTCCTCAGTGTATACATACCCTGCATATACCGACCTGTCCTCAGTGTAGACATACCCTGCATATACCGACCTGTCCTCAGTGTAGACATACCCTGCATATACCGACCTGTCCTCAGTGTGTATACCCTGCATATACCGACCTGTCCTCAGTGTATACATACCCTGCATATACCGACCTGTCCTCAGTGTAGACATACCCTGCATATACCGACCTGTCCTGTGTATACATACCCTGCATATACCGACCTGTCCTCAGTGTATACCCTGCATATACCGACCTGTCCTCAGTGTATACCCTGCATATACCGACCTGTCCTGTGTATACATACCCTGCATATACCGACCTGTCACCAGTGTATACATACCCTGTATATACCGACCTGTCACCAGTGATACAGCCGAGTATACCGACCTGTGTATACATATCCTGCATATACCGACCTGTCACCAGTGTATATCCTGTATATACCGACCTGTGTATACATACCCTGCATATACCGACCTGTCCTCAGTCTCAGTGTATACATATCCTGTATATACCGACCTGTCACCAGTGTATACGTACCCTGCATATACCGACCTGTCCTCAGTCTCAGTGTATACATATCCTGTATATACCGACCTTTCCTCGGTGTATACATATCCTGTATATACCGACCTGTCCTCGGTGTATAAATATCCTGTATATACCGACCTGTCCTCGGTGTATACATATCCTGTATATACCGACCTGTCCTCGGTTTATACATATCCTGTATATACCGACCTGTGTATACATACCCTGCATATACCGACCTGTCCTCAGTGTAGACATACCCTGCATATACCGACCTGTCCTGTGTATACATACCCTGCATATACCGACCTGTCCTCGGTTTATACATATCCTGTATATACCGACCTGTGTATACATACCCTGCATATACCGACCTGTCCTCAGTGTATACATACCCTGCATATACCGACCTGTCCTGTGTATACATACCCTGCATATACCGACCTGTCCTCAGTGTATACCCTGCATATACCGACCTGTCCTCAGTGTATACATACCCTGCATATACCGACCTGTCCTCAGTGTATACCCTGCATATACCGACCTGTCGTCAGTGTATACATATCCTGTATATACCGACCTGTCCTCAGTGTATACATACCCTGCATATACCGACCTGTCACCAGTGTATACATACCCTGTATATACCGACCTGTCACCAGTGATACAGCCGAGTATACCGACCTGTGTATACATATCCTGCATATACCGACCTGTCACCAGTGTATATCCTGTATATACCGACCTGTGTATACATACCCTGCATATACCGACCTGTCCTCAGTCTCAGTGTATACATATCCTGTATATACCGACCTTTCCTCGGTGTATACATATCCTGTATATACCGACCTGTCCTCGGTGTATAAATATCCTGTATATACCGACCTGTCCTCGGTGTATCCATATCCTGTATATACCGACCTGTCCTCGGTTTATACATATCCTGTATATACCGACCTGTGTATACATACCCTGCATATACCGACCTGTCCTCAGTGTATATCCTGTATATACCGACCTGTACTCGGTGTGTACATACCCTGTATATACCGACCTGTCCTCGGTGTATACATATCCTGTATATACCAACCTGTATATACATACCCTGCATATACCGACCTGTCCTCAGTGTATATCCTGTATATACTGACCTGTCCTCAGTGTATACATACCCTGTATATACCGACCTGTCCTCGGTGTATACATACCCTGTATATACCGACCTGTGTATACATACCCTGCATATACCGACCTGTCCTCAGTGTATACATACCCTGCATATACGGACCTGTCCTCAGTGTATACATACCCTGCATATACCGACCTGTCCTCAGTGTATACATACCCTGCATATACGGACCTGTCCTCAGTGTATACATATCCTGCATATACCGACCTGTCCTCAGTGTATACATATCCTGTATATACCGACCTGTGTATACATATCCTGCATATACCGACCTGTCCTCAGTGTATACATATCCTGTATATACCGACCTGTCCTCAGTGTATACATATCCTGTATATACCGACCTGTCCTCAGTGTATACCGACCTGTCGTCAGTGTATACATATCCTGTATATACCGACCTGTCCTCAGTGTATACCGACCTGTCGTCAGTGTATACATATCCTGTATATACCGACCTGTCCTCAGTGTATACATATCCTGCATATACCGACCTGTCGTCAGTGTATACATATCCTGTATATACCGACCTGTCCTCAGTGTATACATACCCTGCATATACCGACCTGTCCTCAGTGTATACATATCCTGTATATACCGACCTGTCCTCAGTGTATACATACCCTGTATATACCGACCTGTCACCAGAGTATACATATCCTGTATATACCGACCTGTCCTCAGTGTATACATACCCTGCATATACCGACCTGTCCTCAGTGTATACATATCCTGTATATACCGACCTGTCCTCAGTGTATACATATCCTGTATATACCGACCTGTCCTCAGTGTATACATATCCTGCATATACCGACCTGTCCTCAGTGTATACATATCCTGCATATACCGACCTGTCCTCAGTGTATACATACCCTGTATATACCGACCTGTCCTCAGTGTATACATACCCTGTATATACCGACCTGTCCCCAGTGGATACATATGCTGTATATATAGACCTGTCACTGGAGTATACAGTGTAAGATCATATATAACTGCCATCTATAGCACATAATATATACTACATATACAGAATACACCTGCTTTATGTAATAATATATAGTATACATCGGCCCACGTGTAGTAATGTATACCCCAGTACATATGTGTGTTATCCACATCCATGGGGTCTTTTCCCTGATGATATATAGGTGAGGGGCTGGAGGGGATACATTGGGCTGAGCGGTTAATAATGAGGGGTCTGCTCTCCTGACTAGTCACCTCTGCTGCGCCGTGTAGCTGGGTTGTCCAACACCCTGATCAATAATCTGGATAATTGCTCGCCATCGTCCTGGCAACAAGAAGTCATGGCCCCGCCGCCCATCTGTCAATCCCCTGGTATAGTCAATCATTTGATCTCTGCGTGGAGCCCCCCCCACCTCCGCACTACAGAGGCTGCCGCGTCTTTTGCATCCGCACAAATCCAAATTGCTTTTCCGACGGACTTTTATCTGCGCCGTCGTCTTCTAAAAGAACGGAATTAAAAGATGCGAGTGTCACGGGCGCAGCTTAATGGGAAGATAAAGGGCTCCTCGCTTCTCTCAATCCTGAAAATCCGCTCAAAGATTTATTGTAATTGGCGAGGACGGCGCAGGCGGAATTACATCCCGTAAGGCGAGGACGGCCGAGGCTTTCATATCCTACCCTGACCAGTAATGGTGACCCTGTTGCCCTCCTTGACGCCCCCTGAGGACACGTACATGTATGTATGTCCAGACGACGTAGAGGGAGGAGCTTCCCTTTAGAGTCAGAAAGCCCCGCCCCATTACTCTTATTACTTCTCTACCTTTCTGCCAATCACAACACTTCCCGTGTCCCGGACAGATAATCACGGCACAGCCTTCTGTAATCCGACAGAACCGACGGCACGACCCATTATCACAGACAAAACCCAAAGTTTACACGTCCGTAAAATTGGAAGAGGTTTTCCTTAATTTCTCATAGGGGGCAGCAGAGTGCACAGTGCCAGGCAGGGGGCAGAAAGATCATGTGACAACCTCTAGCTGGCACAGAGGAGACTGGCATGAGGGGCAAATTATTCTCTAGGCCCCGGACTAGAACTTTGGTCACTTTGAGGGGAAATTATTACGTTTTAGGACCCTCTACAACAATCAATTCGATTTCATCTCTCGTGTGGTACGGACGCAAAATGGTGGTGAGTGCTATAGACAGCGTAGCCCCCTGCTGGGACCACTGACCAACCCCCGTATGGCCGGTGCGATATCTAATACAAACCGGATTCCAAAAAAGTTGGGACACTATACAAATGGTGAATAAAAACTGAATGCAATGATGTGGAGGTGCCAACTATTTTATTCAGAATAGAACATAAATCACGGAACAAAAGTTTAAACTGAGAAAATGTACCATTTTAAGGGAAAAATATGTTGAATCAGAATTTCATGGTGTCAACAAATCCCCAAAAAGTTGGGACAAGGCCATTTTCACCACTGTGTGGCATCTCCCCTTCTTCTTACAACACTCAACAGACGTCTGGGGACCGAGGAGACCAGTTTCTCAAGTTTAGAGATAGGAATGCTCTCCCATTCTTGTCTAATACAGGCCTCTAACTGGTCAATCGTCTTGGGCCTTCTTTGTTGCACCTTCCTCTTTATGATGCGCCAAATGTTCTCTATAGGTGAAAGATATGGACTGCAGACCGGCCATTTCAGTCCCCGGATCCTTCTCCTACGCAGCCATGATGTTGTGATTGATGCAGAATGTGGTCTGGCATTATCTTGTTGGAAAATGCAGGGTCTTCCCTGAAAGAGATGACGTCTGGATGGGAGCAGATGTAGTTCTAGAACCTGAATATATTTTTCTGCATTGATGGTGCCTTTCCAGACATGCAAGCTGCCCATGCCACACGCACTCATGCAGCCCCATACCATCAGAGATGCAGGCTTCTGAACTGAGCGTTGATAACAACTTGGGTTGTCCTTGTCCTCTTTGGTCCGGATGACATGGCGTCCCAGATTTCCAAAAAGAACTTTGAATCGTGACTCGTCTGACCACAGAACAGTCTTCCATTTTGCCACACTCCATTTTAAATGATCCCTGGCCCAGTGAAAACGCCTGAGCTTGTGGATCTTGCTTAGAAATGGCTTCTTCTTTGCACTGTAGAGTTTCAGCTGGCAACGGCGGATGGCACGGTGGATTGTGTTCACTGACAATGGTTTCTGGAAGTATTCCTGAGCCCATTCTGGGATTTCCTTTACAGTAGCATTCCTGTTTGTGGTGCAGTGTCGTTTAAGGGCCCGGAGATCACGGGCATCCAGTATGGTTTTACCGCCTTGACCCTTACGCACAGAGGTTGTTCCAGATTCTCTGAATCTTCGGATGATGTTATGCACAGTTGATGATGATAGATGCAAAGTCTTTGCAATGTTTCGCTGGGTAACACCTTTCTGATATTGCTCCACTATCTTTCTGCGCAACATTGTGGGAATTGGTGATCCTCTACCCATCTTGGCTTCTGAGAGACACTGCCACTCTGAGAAGCTCTTTTTATACCCAATCATGTTGCCAATTGACCTAATTAGTGTTAATATATACACTCTGCACAGTACCACTTCTCCTGTCCTGTATACTGGATGTAATCCTCAGTATCTGCTTTTATTCTGTATAAATTATATATATATATATATATATATATATATATATATATATATATATATATATATATATATATATATATACATACACATACATATACACACACACTGCACAGTACCACTTCTCCTGTCCTGTATACCGGGTGTAATCCTCAGTATCTGCTCTTATTCTGTATATATATACACTGCACAGTACCACTTCTCCTGTCCTGTATACTGGGTGTAATCCTCAGTATCTGCTCTTATTCTGTATATATATATACACTGCACAGTACCACTTCTCCTGTCCTGTGTACTGGGTGTAATCCTCAGTATCTGCTCTTATTCTGTATATATATACACTGCACAGTACCACTTCTCCTGTCCTGTATACTGGGTGTAATCCTCAGTATCTGCTCTTATTCTGTATATACACTGCACAGTACCACTTCTCCTGTCCTGTATACTGGGTGTAATCCTCAGTATCTGCTCTTATTCTGTATATATACACTGCACAGTACTACTTCTCCTCTCCTGTATACTGGGTGTAATCCTCAGTATCTGCTCTTATTCTGTATATATATACACTGCACAGTACCACTTCTCCTGTCCTGTATACTGGGTGTAATCCTCAGTATCTGCTCTTATTCTGTATATATATACACTGCACAGTACCACTTCTCCTGTCCTGTATACTGGGTGTAATCCTCAGTATCTGCTCTTATTCTGTATATATATATACACTGCACAGTACCACTTCTCCTGTCCTGTATACTGGGTGTAATCCTTAGTATCTGCTCTTATTCTGTATATATATACACTGCACAGTACCACTTCTCCTGTCCTGTATACCGGGTGTAATCCTCAGTATCTGCTCTTATTCTGTATATATATATATATATATATATATATATATATATATACCACTGCACAGTACCACTTCTCCTGTCCTGTATACCGGGTGTAATCCTCAGTATCTGCTCTTATTCTGTATATATATACACTGCACAGTACCACTTCTCCTGTCCTGTATACTGGGTGTAATCCTCAGTATCTGCTCTTATTCTGTATATATATATACACTGCACAGTACCACTTCTCCTGTCCTGTGTACTGGGTGTAATCCTCAGTATCTGCTCTTATTCTGTATATATATACACTGCACAGTACCACTTCTCCTGTCCTGTATACTGGGTGTAATCCTCAGTATCTGCTCTTATTCTGTATATACACTGCACAGTACCACTTCTCCTGTCCTGTATACTGGGTGTAATCCTCAGTATCTGCTCTTATTCTGTATATATACACTGCACAGTACTACTTCTCCTCTCCTGTATACTGGGTGTAATCCTCAGTATCTGCTCTTATTCTGTATATATATACACTGCACAGTACCACTTCTCCTGTCCTGTATACTGGGTGTAATCCTCAGTATCTGCTCTTATTCT
>NC_053399.1:99759512-99869512 GCF_905171765.1 Bufo bufo
CCCCTGGTAACTCATGGATTTTGACGTGGACTGGAAGTTCCTTCTATCACATAAAAAATGAAAGCCTAGTGTGTCGTGTAACCTCTGGTGCATGACTCATTCCTAAAGGCAGCGAGTGAGGACATTCCCAGGACTGCTGTCTGAAGATGAAGATGTCACGTATCATCCCCCTCCAAGCAGAATACAAGCTCCAGCCGGCTATCCTCTGAGGATTTACACTACAATGATCTGATCTCGCTGAGTGCAGCGTCACTCCTCGCCACACTGCAGACAGACCAGTCCTAGAAGATGATAACCTTTCCTATGGTGATGTCTAATATGTAGGGATTCTGGGGGTTAACACCAATCCTGACGATGCGGTGCCCGAGCATGTAGTCACTGAAACAAGGTACAAAAGCAGACAGGCCTGGGGGTAAATATTTTCCTTTGTGGTGCTGGCGGCCATGCTACACCGGCTTGTGTCATAAGGTCTAACATGCGTGGGTTCAGAGAGGGTCCCTCTTCTCTCCGTGACACCATTACTAGCAACCATTTAAGATGAGTGGGGCGGTCCAGATTGTTCCCTGTCCCAGTACAGGATTGTGGTGGTACTGTGCCAACCTGTGCGGTGCCGCTACACTCCATATGTAAAGTGCCCATTCATTTACATGGTGCGGGTTATAGTGAGCGCCACTGCCCCGTTCTGCCAGGAATCGGTGGAGATCCTACCTGACAGACCGCCACTGATGTTTCCTTCTGAAAAGTCAGTGATGAGGACGTCGTCAGTGCAGATAAGTCTGTTTATTACATGAACAGATCAGGAATGTGCAAATATCAATGGAACATAAAAAAAAGTTAACCTAGAACTAAACGTCAGTCACCTTAAGACTCCTCCGTCTTCCTGATAAACTACTACTCAGGGCACAAGGTGACTATTCGCTGCGTGTAATGCCACAGTAACAAAGAACGAGGCATCCAGGGGCAGACTCCCTCTTAAGTTCAGTCTTCATTCGGGTAAGTGCAGAACTTCTGAATGTGTTGCTGTCAGATGAACACAGAAAGAGGTAAGTGCTCCCGACATCAATATAACATGGCTGCACACTGAAGAATGGCGGCTGAGAGTTGTAGTAGGGGAAGACTTCAGCCAGCAGAACATAACTGAGCACACACTCACCTCTCTGGAGCAAGAGCCACTGGTTCGGCCCCTTAAGACAGTTCCTATTAACCTTGAAACCTCAGGCCCTTCAAAGAGAAGAAGGAAGTTGTCAGCTACATTTGGAGGCCGGGTGCGGGTCGCTTTTCCATACCGATACCTTGCCGTAAGAGAAATGGCTGAGCCATTGGAGGAGCGCTCCAGTACTGGTCGTCATCCAGGGTCCGCAGGCTGTTGATGGGGATGACATCCGTCACACCATAGTCCAGAAAGAAGACGACTGCAGCGTCACCAGCCACGTCAGCCACCCAACATCTGTGCGGGCAATGATGGATTTCACAGGAGAAGTGGTTAGGATACTGCACAGGCTCGGCCACCGTCAAACTATGGGCACCATATTAATCCCGGCACGGGACAATGCACTTTCTGTTCCCCGCTTCCTCCCACTCTCCAAGAACATACTAAACTACCATTGTTATCTAACACCCTGTGACCTGACAGGACACGGACACCAACCTGCTCCAAGTCCCGTCCTCCTCCGCTAGGACGCACTGCGCCAGACATCGGGTCCCTCTGCGCACGTCATCCTTGGTCACACACGGCAGCTGTGGTTCTGCCTGCACCAGCCTCGTGCAGATGTCAGATAGGGTGTTGTAGGTTTCCTGTGAGGATACAGTATATGACACCTTCCATACTTTACAATGCAAGACTATTAGTGATGTCATCACCTACCTCTCTGACGGGCACAGCCCAGAAGTACTGGGAGCAAAGGTAAGTGTTGGTCACTAGTAAACTCAATTCTCCTCTTGTATTCATTATGCCTGCAAGCCAGCTCAAGTCCTGGAAACATCCTTTAAGCATGGCGGCCAGGAAAGACCCCCTGTGTCCCAAAAATCTGATTACTGCACAGCCAGAAAATAAGTTCTCTGCAACGGTGTAGTTCTTATAATGGGACCAGACTGACGATGGTGCCGTCTGGATAACCACCATATTACTGTCCATCAGGGGGGCGCTGCACAAATGTCATTACCAGATGTGACATTAATACCCGTTAGTATTGAAGTCCCCTGAACGACAGTAACCATGTAGATACAGTAAATACAGGAGCGTCTAACTCCTGTCCACCTTATGAACACTGCAAACTGATGTTTTATAACCTGATGTAATCGGTCTTCTTTCTGCCCAAGGGGTGGCGTTTCAGCTTCACTTCTGCCCAGCCAGCCGCGCCCCAACTGCCGTTTTGAAGCGCCGCCCAGCTCATCAATATTCACTTCGCTGGGCGACTTTTGCTGTCCCCGACGTTCCGAGATCCGGCGCATGCCCAATAGAAAGCTATGGGTGCCGGGCGCATGCGCAGAAGCTGAAAATGAGTCCGATGCCCATAGCTTTCTATTAGCCATGCGTGGCATCTCGGAACGTCGGGGACAGCAAAAGTCGCCCAGCGAAGTGAATATTGATGAGCTGGGCGGCGCTTCAAAACGGCAGTTGGGGCGCGGCTGGCTGGGCAGAAGTGAAGCTGAAACGCCACCCCTTGGGCAGAAAGAAGACCGATTACATCAGGTTATAAAACATCAGTTTGCAGTGTTCATAAGGTGGACAGGAGTTAGACTTATATGTTTTTAATACACAATACAAGACCTGTGCATAGAGATTATATATATATATATATATATATATATAGCTAATTATGCTTATTGGGCCTGTCAGTGTCCCTTTAAGTTATTTCTAGAAATGCACTGGGAATCTTCCGCATTCAATTCCATATCACAATAACTACGTTCCTCCAGGTAATTAATCCTTTAGAGAAAGTGAAGAAAATGGAATATTAGATTGTTCAAAAAAAAATAGTGCCAGAATTTCTCAAAAAACTGAAAAAAAGAAGGAGATTTTTTTGTGAAACTCACCTGTAAGATCTTTTTCTCATCTTTTCCATTGGGGGACACAGACCATGGGTATAGCTTAGGCCATTATTAGGAGGAGACACTATGCAAATATGAAAAAGCAGCTCCTCCTCCACTGGCTATACCCCCATGCTCCAACAGGAGGAGCTAGGGGGGGGAAAAAGCAGTAGGAGAAGGAGACCAAAAACAAAATATTAACCAGGAAAAACAGAACCAAGGAACACCGCCATCGGGCCGTTAACCATAAGGTCCCACTAGAATAGAACCAACCCTTCCTGCAACAGACAAGAATGGGTGGGAGCTGTGTCCCCCAATGGAAAAGACGAGAAAAAGATTTTACAGGTGAGTTTCACCAAAAAAATAATCTCCTTTTCTCGCCCATTCCATTGGGGGACACAGACCATGGGACGTCCTAGAGCAGTCCATGGGGTGGGAGACCAGCACCTCCAGAGGGAAAACGTCCAGCGGTTAAACAGGAACCACAGCCTGCAATACCTTGCGCCCGAGGGCAGCATCAGTCGAAGCCACAGAGTGCAGATGGTAGAACTTTCTAAAAGGTATGTAAGGACGACCAGGTGGACGCCTTACAAAGTTGTGATGTAGAGGCTCGATTGCGCCTAGCCCAGGAGGCCCCTGGTAGAGTGCGCGGTAACCCCCGCTGGGGGAACCTTACCCCGGGACAGATAGGCCATGGCAATAGCCGACCGAATCCACCGAGCCACAGTGACCTTGGAGGCCGCCAGACCCTTACGAGGCCCCTCGGGAACCACAAAAAGGGAGTCAGAGCGGCGTAATCGGGTAGTAACCGACAGGTACACCCGCAAAGCACGGACAACATCTAGAGAATGGAGAGCGCGCTCCTTGGGGTTCGCCGGGGCGGGACAAAAGGAGGGCAGGACTATGTCCTCATTAAGGTGGAAGGCGGAGACCACTTTGGGCAAAAAAGGGACTGGGCGCAGAACCACCTTATCCTTGTGGAAGACCAAAAAGGGCTCCTTAGAGGAAAGGGCGGCCAGCTCCGATACCCTCCTAATAAAGGTGATGGCCACCAAAAAGACCACCTTCCAGGTGAGAAGACTCAGGGAAATGTCCCTCAGGGGCTCAAAAGGAGCCGCTTGGAGGGAAGACCGAACCAGGTTCAGATCCCAGGGGAGGGACATACGGAGGGAGCGAATGCGCCACCCCCTTTAGGAAGGTCCTCACCAGACCGAGCAGAGCCAGAGACCTCTGAAAGAAAATGGCCAGAGCGGAGACCTGACCCTTCAAAGAGCTCAGGGACATGCCCATCTCAAGGCCCGACTGGAAAAAGGAGAGGACCACCGGAACGAAGGAGGAAAACGCCTATCTTCTCGCAAAAGGCAAGAAAGGCCTTTCAGGTACGATAGTATATCCGGGAGGAAGCTGGTTTCCTGGCTTTGATCATGGTCTTCACGAGTCCGAGAAGCCCCTCTTCTTCAAGATGGTGGTCTCAACAGCCACGCCGTTAAACAAAGTGGCTGTAAATTCTGGTGGAAGAGCGGTCCTTGAGACAGCAGGTCCTCCCTAAGAGGAAGAGGCCACGGAACATCTGCCAGCATCCAAGTGACCTCTGAGAACCAGGCGCGGCGAGGCCAATCGGGGGCGATGAGGATGGTCAGAATTCCTTCTGCCGCGACCCTGCGAAGAACCTTTGGGAGTAGAAGCAGTGGTGGGAAGACATAGAGGAGGGCGAAGTCTTGCCACGGAGACACCAGAGTGTCCACTCCGTACGCCCCCGGATCCCGAGCTCGGGCCAGGAATGTGGGAACCTTGTTGTTGAGCCTGGACGCCATCAAGTCCACGTCCGGGCGGCCCCAGCGCGACAGACGTCCTCGAATACGTCCGGATGCAGAGACCACTCTCCCGGATCCACCCTGTTGCGGCTGAGAAAGTCTGCCGTCCAGTTTTCGACCCCTGGGATGTACACTGCAGACAACATTGGAACGTGAGCCTCGCCCACTGGAGAATCCTTTTCACCTCCTGCATCACCGTCCGGCTGCGGGTCCCGCCCTGATGATTGATGTAGGCTACGGCTGTGGCATTGTCCGAATGGACCCTTACCGGGAGACCCGCTAGGAGAGGGGTCCAATGAGACAGAGAGGAAGATTGCTCTAAACTCCAGTATGTTGATCAGAAGGCGGGCTTCCGCCTCTGACCACACCCCCTGAACCGTCCGAGCCCGGAGAACGCCACCCCAACCCAGGAGACTGGCGTCGGTGGTGACGACTGTCCAGGAGATTGGGAGGAAGGATCTCCCCGAAGTCAGATTCTGAGGGGACAGCCACCACGGGAGTTCCATGCGAACCCGAGGAGTAAGGCGGATTCGAGAGTACAGACCCCGCGATGTTCTGTCCCGGAAGGACAGGATTCCTGCTGCAGAAGCAGAGTGTCAAACTGGGCAAAGGGGCCACCATAAGCCCCAGCACCTGCATGCACTCCCGGATGGAGAGACACGGGGAATGCAGAAGGCGAGACACCGACTCCAGAATCCGAGAGAACTTGTAATCCGGAAGGAATACACGGGCTGCAGTGGTGTCCATAATCATCCCCAGGAAGGTCACCCTCTGGGAAGGTTGGAGAGAGGACTTCGGGAAGTTGATCAGCCAGCCGAACTGTTGCAGAGTCTGAACAGTGATCCTGACGCTGTCTTCGGCCTGGGGACGACAGGGAGCCTTTATCAGTATGTCGTCCAGGTAGGGCAACAGAGATATGCCCCTGGTACGTAGAAGTGCCATGAGAGGCGCCAAGATCTTTGTGAATACCTGCGGGGCTATCGCCAGCCCAAAGGGAAGGGCGATGAACTGATAATGGCGGCCGCCAATGGCGAAGCGCAGAAATCTGTGGTAAAATTCTGCGATAGGGACATGTACATAGGCGTCCCGGATGTCCACCGACGGTAGGAGCTCCCCTGGAAGAAGAGAAGCAATAACGGAGCAGAGGGATTCCATCTGGAACCTCTGCACCCGCAGGGACGTGTTTATAGCTTCAGGTCTAGGACCGGACGCACTGATCCCTCCTTCTTCGGTACTACAAAGAGATTTTAGTAGAACCCTGCGCCCTGTTCCTCCAGAGGAACTGGGGCAACTACTCCCCGGTCCAGAAGGGAAGAGACAGCTTGTAAAAGGGCCGAGGTTTCTAGGGCCTAGGCATCTTGAACGTGAGCTCTCCAGACATGCTGAAAGGAGAGCAGACGGCCCCCCACCGCAAGCGGTGGGGGCGTCCCTTCAAACGGAGGACTGCTTGGGCGCCGCGGGGCGGGCAGAACTCCCCTGGAATTGTGCCCGCGGGCGCCTGGAAGGTTGGGGCTTAAAGGAAGGCTTCTTGCAGGAGTCCTGAGAGCTGCCGAGGAGGGGGCTGTCGCAGACGAGGAGGGGGCTGTCGCAGACCTGGAGGAGAAGCACCGAAAGGACTGGTTTCTAGGGCCAGAGGGCCGAGCTCTGAAGGCGCACTTGGATCTGGATTGGGGCAGGTGTGTACTCTTGCTCCCGTAGCGTCAGAGATAATCTCATCCAGTTTAGCACCGAAGAGTCTGGAGCCCGCAAAAGGGGAGGCTAGTGAGGGAACGCTTGGAGGAAGCGTCGGCATCCCAGACCTTCAACCAGACCTCCCTGCGAGGGTTCCGGCTCCGTGTCCTCGTCCAAGCCGGACCTTTCCCCTTCAGACCTGTAGTCCCTGCGAGGAGAAGAGGCTGAACACGCCTCCAAGCGAGAAGCAGAGTCATCCGAGGAGGGATGCTGCTGCGTACGTTCCCTCTTAACGGTTGAGCGTCCTCTGTGGGGGGCACTGGGAGGTGGAGCGGTGCTAACCACAGGATCCGTGGCCGCCATGCGTTCCATAAAGGCCATGGCGGCGCGCGAGACTTGGTAGTTGCAGGAGCATAAGTACTTATCTGCGTGCTGCAGTCTTCACCCTCTGTTCCGGACCAGCGGGGTACACCTCTTCAGTCATCTGGCACAAGGAGTGGCAGTGATCTGGGTAGAGGGAAGGAGTAGGTGACCCTGGATTTGGAAGGCCACCGGAGCTGCAGGTCGAGCCCGGTTCCACTTATCTTCTGGGGGGAAAGGGAGGTAGCCGGGGACGTCCATTCGACCCCGGCGCTCGCTCCACTGAGAGACCAGGGAGCGAGTGCCGGGGGTGTCACCTCCTTATCCGACACTAAGCTAAAAACTGAGGTCCTCCTGTTGGAGCATGGGGGTATAGCCAGTGGAGGAGGAGCTGTTTTTTCTTATTTGCATAGTGTCTCCTCCTAGTGGTGGCCTAAGCTATACCCCATGGTCTGTGTCCCCCAATGGAATGTGCGAGAAATGTAAAGTATAAACCGAAAACCTGTCTGAGCTTTCACTTTCCTCTGGATGACTGAACTGATATTTGGTGGCAGAGCCAACGTTTCTGAGAACTGCTTGACGTCGGTGCTTCTGGCCCCACTGAACAGGTCTCCGGTCCTGGACGATTCCATTCCATTTTGGGGCTTTTACCTAGTAAACCACATTTTTGATGATTGGGCGGCCCCTCCATTACCTCAGTCCTATTTGTCGGTAACCAGGATGCCGTTCTCTCACTGGTGAGTTCTGGGTCATTGTTGCCCATTTCAGGGTCGTTTCTTCTTCAGCACAGGGCAGCATGAACCTCTCCAGTATTCTGATATATTCACACCGATTGCTAACCCCATGGTCTGAGAGACAACCTCATTTCCTGACCCCCCCCCCCCCCCCCGTATTACTGTCTTCATAGTGTACTGTGGCTTGAATTCGGTGGACTCCTGACCTAGTGTCTGTGGCCACTGCTTTCATCAGGTCACAAAATGCTGTGCCATCTCTCTTTGGGCCAATCACCGTGTTCCTGGACAAATTGTAACCATTCAGGAAATGTCTCTTTTGGGGGGATTTTGCAGGAAGTTCTTGCTGGTGACTTGGCTTCACTTCATTGTCTTCTGACTGTCGCAGGAATCACTGGTGACTTCAGATCTTCTCTCATCTTTCTGGAGGGGGATCATTGGCTGAGACTTGGCCATTTTGGCTATTCTTCCATCCATTCGATCTGTAGTTCCCGCCTCCTTCCGCGTCTTTAAGGTTTTGGTAATAATTCGCTGCACTTCTCTATGTTTTTCCCTCTTCAATCCACTTTTTAAACAAAGTTCTTCATCAGAACAAAGTCTGGACCGACCCATTTCCCCCAGTACTACAGAAGGAAAGGCATTATAGCCAACATGTGCAACATCTGCCGCCTCCTTAACTAAGGGTCAGAATTAACCCCTGATAATCCACAGCATCAATGACTGCACCAGTTTAAGTCCTCAATGTTATTATTTTATGTGTCTTTCCATTAATGATTCAGTTACTCAGAATGAGCGGCAGCCTGTCCTGATTGTTGGGGCTGTTTTATCTATTACTCAGAATGAGCGTCAGCATGTCTCGATTTTTTGGGGCAGTTTTTTTTTTTTTTTAATTACTTTACTCCACTTACAGGTAAATTATTTGCTATGTAGAAATATCTCTTCTACCAAAAACAGTGATTTATCAGGTTAATGATGTTAATGCTATTTTTTTTTTTTTAACACTACTGTATATATATGCCTATAAAAATAGACGCACCTCATCTCCACAGGAATTAAAAGCAGGTTCTTGGCAGTCACGACATTTTCTTTCACTGATGAACACAACAGACAAATCCCTGTTAATGGTTTAAACCAGTGTTTTTCAGAAAGCTCTTTTCAGGGATTGTTGGGGGAGGGGAGGCACTGTTTGCTTATAGGAGGATCAACAGCAATATATCCATATATCCCTGGGTGTACACACAGTATTCAGGGCGACCACACAGAGCCTCAGACCTACCTGCTTTACAGTCCTCGTAGTTTAGTGTGCCGTCCAGGGCCTGTAACAACAGACAGACTAATAGATTTGTCCCATAAACTCAATGGCATAAATAACTGAGGGGCAGGTGGAAGATGTTACCGGCCCAGGAGGAGGACTCGTTGCATTCTCAGACAGTCTTCTGCTACTGGTCACTGAAGCTAGGCGCAGACGAGAGCCTTTAAACATGGTGCCATTAAGGTGACTCACTGCCCGCATCACATCATCAGATGTATTCACCTCCACAATGCCTAGTCTACAACAGAAAGCAAATCTATTAACACCGTAATGTAGTAGCAATAAGGGTTCTCCCATTATGCTGAGGCCATCACTATTCTACATGGTTTTCTTTGTACATATTGTTACAATGTTTAGATCCAGTGCCTGAGTGCACAATATACAGGCTGCGCAGGAGACACAGAACAGCGTCTATGGGGCCCTCTAGCTGAGGCTTCTGGGAAACGTGTCCGATGACCACATCAGAATTACCCTTCACATGTGAGTGAGGAGCTGCTCTCTGAAAAATTAATTACTGGGGATTTTTAGATTATTTTTTGAACATTACTTTATTTATTTAAGTTATACATCCAACAAATATGCAGCAGCTTCACATTTGTTACAGCAGTAATAAAGATATAAAATCATATATATATCTGCCACATAGAAACATAAGGATAAAAATAAATAAAACAAAATTAAAGTAATAAACTTTCCTAGTGTCAGGTATTGTCCAAGCTTGTAGGGAGAATGCTAAATCTCACCTAATTCTGACAACAGTCCAAGATTGAGAGTCAGAGGGAGGAGTATCTGAGATTTCCCAAAACTAAGGCCTCATGCACACGACCGTTCTTTTGGTCCGCATCCGAAAATAAAACCTGTCCCATTCTTGTCCATTTTGCAGACAAGAATAGGCAGTTATATTAATGGCTGTGCGCGCCGTTCTGCGAATTGCGGAATGCACACGGATGCCATCCGTGTTTTCCAGATCTGCAATTTGCGGACCGCAAAACACACAACGTTCGTGTGCATGAGGCCTAAGACTGCTCTTCTATTTTCATCGGCCTCGTTTCTGGTCTTGGCTTAAAAATATATCTAGCCATGATGGAGGTGTTTTTTGGGTGTGCCTCCTCCATAGGTCCCACAAAGCTTTGAATGCCTCATATCGGTTTAGTCTGATCGCAATCATATTGTAAAATATTAAATCAGCACGGTCATTGAAGGTGGACGGGGGTCCTTCCATCTTTTATTATATGAGCACAAATGCACAGAAAACCATGGCTACGATGTATTTACTTAGGTTCCAGCATCTTCTCCTCCCTCAATGGTATTCTGAACAATTCAGCACCAAATCATCCAGAAATCCCAATAATAATCGTAGATCTTACACTGGGGTATCAGACCGATAACCCCCTAGTCCAGCACATCAAGCCTCCATGCAGGGGCCTATATGAAGTACGACCGGCCTCTGTGCCATGACCGTTGTAGATGACATTCTCTATTCTGACCCACCACACTTGACACTTACGGCACATAACAGACGCAACTGTGGATTTAAAGGGATTCTGTCACCAGTTTTTACCCCTGTCAGCTAAACATATGAGCGAGAGGCGGCACAAGGATTAGGAGGCGGCGCAGAAGTCCGGAAAGGCGGCGCTGGGCACGAACGCCGGCGGGTGCAGCCGGCACCTGGCATCGCTTCACATCCCCTTGGGCACCTTATTTGATTGACTGACAGGTTAGTAAAAACTGTTTTTTAGCTAAATAAGCCCACATTAGGAATCCTGATGAGGCCCTGAACATCAGCATATGTTTAGCTGACAGGGGTGAAAGAATCCCTTTAAAGGCATTTTTTATTATTGCTTTGTACTTATTTTGAGCTAAAATTATTTTTTAAATTGGTCTTTATTAAAAATATGGAATCCTTTTTTCTGTGCAGAGCCGAGATAAAGTAGTAGCAGCCTGTGGATTTTCCATCAGTTGGGGAGCTGACGGCTCCTCATCTCTGACATTATAAAACACTCATTATAGCTCAGTTCTCATGTTAGGCTACTTTCACACGAGTTATTGCTGGATCCGGCAGGGTTCCGCAAAAAGGCTTCCGTTACTGATAATCCAACCGAAATCACTGCGTGTATAGATAAGGTAGGGTAGGTAAACATATCACTGAAGCTAGTGAATGTACCCTTTAAAACGTCACTTTTAATTTAAAAGTTAAAATAAGACCCACCAAGGTATAGACAAATATATAAACAAAATAGATAGTATGAATATTAGGACAGATAACCCACTGGATCTTTAATCTAGTGATTAGAGGTAAAACAAGTGAAGGGTTAGCGCTATGCGGTTACTCACGATACCGTAGATCATAGGTGGGATGGTATGGAGAATAATACGTCCAAGATTAGATCAACAATTCTTGATAGATGTCAAATGGTGGTAAATCGAAATGACCCAGCAAGGATATGATGAAGACAAATTGCGGTGCACAAAATGGGATGGCTATCCCTAACAGCCTATACTATCCCTACCTACAGCAGGACAGCACCCCCGGGTGGGAGAACTATCCGACTTATAAACGTTGCCCATAGAATTAGAGTCCCTGCCTGGAGTATCCCATACTAGGATGCCTAATAAACAACGATCAGAAAATCCAATGGGTGTCCCAAATTCAAAATCTCCCGACGCGTTTCCCCAGCTTCAATACGAAGGTTCATCAGGGGAGAAAACAAGTAGCACAATGGCTGTGGCGGTAATGGCCAATGTGATGACCTGCTGCGCGCATAGATTACCGCCACCGGTTTAAATACCCACTCACCTGATGCGACCGAGTCCTCATGTTGTAACTGCGCATGCGCGTATCAGATGTCGAGCGCATGACGTCATGATACACGCCCGAGTTCTCACGAGAATCCTGGGAAGCAAAGCGCATGCGCGAGGACTCTGTCGGGCCCGTAATCGCAGGTCTCGCGTTATCTAGGACGCTGGCTGCAAAAAGTAGTAAATAGATGCGAGACGAACCTAATACCTGCATCCCCGCACCATGGCAACACATACAATGTCCACAAGATAACAACACTGTTCGGGGTTAATATATAATAACAAGAAACCTAATAAATCAATCGTTAACATTGGCCCAAGTACGTGGGTAAATAAAGGTCAATGGAAGTAAATGTATGGGAAATTCTTGGCCAAAGACAGATACAGGCCAAAAATTTGATTTTTTTGTACTCCCCGTAAAATCCTTTTCTCGTAGTAAGCATTGGGGGACACAGCACCATGGGTATACGTCCAACTACCACTAGGAGGCACTAGACACAAAGTGTTGGCTCCTCCCAGGTGGGCTATACCCTCTCCACAGGCACAAGGCTATTCAGTTTGTACCAAAAGCAGTAGGAGAGAGAAGAAAAGCAAGGAACCAACAACTCCTGTACCGGGAAAGATCAAGAGACCAGCCCGGAGAAGCAGAAGTAAAAACATAGGGTGGGATCTGTGTCCCCCAATGCCTACTACGAGACAATGATTTTACGGTGAGTACAAAAAATCCAATTTACTTGTGCATGGCATTGGGGGACACGTCCCAAAGCAGTTCCCGAGGGTGGGAAAAGAAACAGCCATGCCACCGGTTGGGCATACAGGTGCAGGAGAACCATGTGACCCGACAGGAAAAAACACGGAATGGGCAAAAGGTTACATAACAAGGAAGAAACCTCAAGGAAGTAGCCGTGAAGACTGTCAGCACCCCAGGAAAAATGCCTGGAAGAAAATCCCAAATGCATGAAGGCAAAGGGGAACACAGAGCTCAGCCAAGGGCTGGAGAAAAAAATAAAATAAAAAATTAGGACAGCACCACTCATTGGAACTACCTAACGCTCAAAATTGTCTCAGACCCAAAGAGCGAAAAAACCTGTGGCCAACCCCCGACAGGCCAGGGGAGCAAGGAAACAGGGAAGCACTGGAAGCGAAACGAGTGAGGGAAGCCAAAGCAAGGCTCACATGAGAAGGGAGCAGGTCTATTGAAAGGTGAAAACCCAAGGCTGCTAGAGGAAACCGCCAACCCTTGGAGAAGGAGGGGGTTGTAGGTAAAGGCCAGGAAAAGAGAATGAAGAGACCTGCGTCCCAAAAACAGGAGACGAGGCTCGAGCTTCTGAAAACATATGGGCATATGAAGTATCAGGGAAAAAAGGAACCAGATACAGGCCCAGGAAATCTCAGCAGGGACACACTGGACTGAGAGACATGGGAGTAGAAGGAGAGTACTCCAAACAGCCTAAGGAGGAAAGGTTCTACAACAGGAAAAGGTCCCTCCCGAAGGAGACCATACGGCGGAATTGCAAACCGTAGCACTAAACCACTCAATACCAGGTACTTGACGTGGGAGGATGGGAAAAGAGACACGAATCCCAAGAGGACCACAAGGCTATTGGAACCCATAAAGGGATCAACCAACGCAGGCCAAAAATCCACCAGAGGGGATACCAACCCTGGGTAGGAGAGGTTCCTCCGTGCACGTTAGTCTTGACCTCCCAGAGGGCTTCTGTATGGAGGAAGACCGCCTGATTCTCTGTTACGAGGGAATCGGTGCAGAGGTGTCCCTAGAGGCAACGGATGGGGTGACAGGAAAGGATTAGTCACTAGCCTCAGGCCTGTCCTGAGGAGGACCCGAGGAGGGGTGGGACCGTGTTGAGACCACCCGAGGTTGTACTGTGAGCTACCCCTTGCCGGACCCGGTATCTGAGCGTGCCCCATCTGCAGGGAGGACAGAGGTGGCCGCAATTTGGGTAGGTATCGGTCCAGCGACTCTGCCAGGGATTGGGAGAGTCGGACAAGGTTCCCATGGCTTTGACAGGGAGGGAGCCCATTCAGGGGAAGACCTACACAAAAGGATTGTCAGGGGACACAATGGGGTCTGGGAAGAGGTACTGCACATAAGCAGGGACAGGCTGACAGCATAGCAGCCTTCGCAAACAGCGGACGCACGTAAAAAAAACACGTGCCGATCCAAGGAGAGGCTGGGAGAGGAGACCCTCAGAGCAGCCAGTAGAGGCCGTCTTATCTGGACCCGGATGCCATGTTCCCCAAAGAGGTGCTGCAACAGCTATAGAGGTGGTCAGGAAAGCTGCAGGAGAAATAAAGCAACCCCCTCCAACAGAAAACCCACGTTAGACCAGGAAAGGGTGGAGGAGATAGCCCCTCCCGAGTGCTGGGCGGGGTCAGAAAAACCCGGGAAGCAAGGAGGAGGGGCCGGGAAGATCGCGGCCTAGCAGGCCCAAAAGCCGGGGCCTTGATTTATGAGGCGGCCGGGAATGGAGCTACCGGGGCAGGGCGAATCGCAGCCGACCGAGGGCCCCCCGGACCCACATAACTAGGTGAGGAAGGTAGGGGGGGAAAAGCGAGGCCTGGGGATGGGCGGATCAGGGCAAACTGAGCACCTGGGAGCCGGGAACAGGCCATGGCAGATGAGGCCTAGTCCCGGCAGAAGCCGGGGACTAAAGTAGCGGGGAAGGCCGGGGAGAAGACTGTGTGGCCAAGGAGGAGAGAAAGGAGGGGAACAAGAATATAACCCCCCCACCAAGAAAAAAAAAAAGGGGGGGGGGGGGGTTGTCTTGGAGTAAGATGAAGGCTTCCCAGGACCCCCGGCAAAGGTGAATCCCACCCCCCTGGCCACAGGAGGGAACCTAACCCTGGAGCAGGGACAGGGGAATATACTCAACGTCCGATATCTTTGGGCGCCGCAGGTTCACCCCTTCGGCAGACTCAACACGGGAACCGTGGGAATGCCGGCAAGCCACTGTGGATGCAGTATGTGGGGACTTGGTGACCGGCGATGGTACCGAAGTACGGGCCCGCGGGGGGGCTTTAACTAAAGTGGAACACGATGGAGCCCCAGCCTGCAGCAGGTATAACGGTGGAGATCACCAAGACCAGCAGAAGAAAAAAAAAAAAAAAAAAAAAGAAAAAAAAAAAAGAATAAAAATAAAAAAGCAGCAGGACCTGCAAAAAAAGCAGGACAGGTCTGCCTCCTACGGACACTAGACTAAAACTGAATAGCCTCGTGTCTGTGGAGAGGGTATAGCCCACCTGGGAGGAGCCAACACTTTGTGTCTAGTGCCTCCTAGTGGTAGTTGGACGTATACCCATGGTGCTGTGTCCCCCAATGCCGTGCACGAGAAAATATGATACCTCAAACATTATGATTATCCTTGACCACAATAGATAAATATAGGTGGAAATTAGATCATGAGGATTAAATAAATCCAAATAGACCAAAAATATACAGTAAAAACACACAATGGATCTATACAGAAGGACATAACCAGGGTATATGTTGTCACAAACAACAAGTATAGGATATAGATTCATAGAGACCTGACGGACTCATTTAAGTCTAAACGTCCATGCCGATTCTTTTTGTAAAATGATTTTATCTAAATCACCCCCTCTAGGGGATGGACGCACCTTTTCAATCACAGAATTTAAGAGATCTAGGATTGCCATTGGTTACTTCGTGCACGTGCCGTGAGATAGGGGTATCCTTCTTAGGATGTCACTGAGGTGTTCCCCAACTCTCCTTCATAATTCCCGTGATGTCTTCCCTACACACTGAAGCGGACAAGTGCAGCTACACAAATATACCACACCTGATGTCTTACAACTGGCAAAATCCCAGATATCAAATACCTTCTGTGTGACCACAATTTCAGGGTTCTGTCAATATATGGACACGCAATGCAGCCATACATCTAAACATACCACAAACCTTGCTCGCACATGGAGACAGAGAGCAGGATAATATTCAGATTTTTTCCCTAATGTACAGTAAGCAATTTAATAAAATTTGTTCTGTGATTAGGGGATGCCTGCCGATTTTATATGATGATGAGATCTTATATAATGAATTAAAATCTGGCTGTAGAATAGTACCCAGGAGGGCTGCTACATTGTCCTGCTCTCTGTCTCCGTCTCTATTCACTTCCAATAGACTCGGTATTAACAAGGAACAGAACTGGCTCCGTTATAAGGGGTTCACAAGGTGCGGGGGCAATCCATGCAAAACCTGCAACTATGTGACTCCCCTACAATCCTTTGAAAATTCGGACCACTCCTGTAGTTTTCCAATCAAAAGTTACCTCAATTGTAACACTACAGGGGTGGTTTACATCATTTGCTGCACTGAATGTGACTTGATGTAGATTGGGAGTACTACACGTAAATTAAAAAAATCGGCTCTTTGAGCACTTGAACTATATCAGTAATCCTAATGCATTAAACATCTCCAATGCAGCAAGACATTTTGTGCAAATGCATGCCCGTAGAGTTAAAAGCTTTAAAGCTTTTGCAATAGAGAGGGTGTCTGTACCCCCAAGAGGTGGAGACCACCGAAAAAAAACTCATCCTACGGGAGGCGTTCTGGATATTCAGATTAAACAGTAGAGTCCCGGCTGGTTTAAACCTAAAAAGGGAGCTAATGTACATATACCAGTAAATTGCTAAAAGAAGAGAATGCTTTATATATGTCATCCTCCTAGGGGTTAAAGATGGAACCCTTTATGTTGGGAATCCAATGGCATGAGTAAAGTAATAATAGTAATGTCACTATATGTAGTATACCATTCACATTGTGCGGTTTTCTTTCTTCCTTTCATTTTCCAGTCTAATTTGACGGGGCAATAGCCCTCTAGGGGTTAATGGGATTAAAGGCTACAGCACAATGTGAAGGACATCTACTCTGTGATTAGCAGTCTAGATGATGGGTGTTAAATGTAGTGAAACCACCAATGAAGTAGGTGCTCTCCTCCCCTAGAGTTTCACTATGTAATGTTGTTACGACTAAGGGTCTAGTACCCGAAACGTGTCAACTTGTCTCGTGTACCAAGTGGCTGTGTCTGCTGTAAATGAATGTATCAATAAGGAAGAAGTTTTAAGAGGATCTTCATCTTCATCTGAATCCGTTCTTTTCTCAAAGTTTTATGCTGCTCGCCAACCAAGTACCCTGCTGTTTAGGGAGTGAATAGTGGCTGTGTATAAGGCAATCTCTCAGAGATCTACCTTTTCTGTAGGAAAGTGCCGGATGATCTGGTAGAATATCTCTCAGATCTGGGTCCATTTTGATGATGTCCCAGAATCTATTAAGAATCTCATGTACCTTTCTGACTTTTGTTGTCAAGGGTCCCTATGATTCGCAGGGATGAGTCAAGTTCTCCATTTCTCCTAGTTGACCGTGGAATCAGGAGTTCAGACCTATCCCTATGTAAGGCATGCTTATAGGCCTCTGATAGGGGCTATCCCCAACAGATCCTTTCTGTGAACCCATTTCGTAAATCACTAGCTTGACGTGAAACTCATTCACGGTGGAACAATTTCTCCTTGAGTGAAGGTATTGTCTCTTCGGTATACCATGTCTAAGGCTGGTTGGATGATGAATCTCCCAGCGAAGGAGACTGTCGGTAGCAGTAGGCCTTCTGTAGGTCCGTGTATGAATGACACCATCCTGCAACCTGATATCGAGATCCAGAAATGATATATGGTCATCATGTAATTCGTGTGTAAAATGCATACCAATGTCATTAGTATTAATGACCAGCATAAACGCCAAAAAGGCCTCTCTGGGGCCACTCCACAGGACAAAAATGTCATCTATGAAGCGGCCCCAGAAGATGATATACAGTGTCCACCACTGATCATCGGTGAAGACAACGGTGTTTGTCTCGCATCCATTTACCACTTTTTGCAGCCAGCGTCCTAGATAACGCGAGACCTGCGATTACGAGTCCTCGCGCATGCGCTTTGCTTCCCAGGATTCTCGTGAGAACTCGGGCGTGTATCATGACGTCATGCGCTCGACATCTGATACGCACATGCGCAGTTACAACATGACGACTCGGTCGCATCAGGTGAGTGGGTATTTAAACCGGTGGCAGTAATCTATGCGCGCAGCAAGTCATCACATTGGCCATTATCGCCACAGCCATTGTGCTACTTGTTTTCTCCCCTGATGAACCTTCGTATTGAAGCTGGGGAAACGCGTCGGGAGATTTTGAATTTGGGACACCCATTGGATTTTCTGATCGTTGTTTATTAGGCATCCTAGTATGAGATACTCCAGGCAGGGACTCTAATTCTAGGGGCAACGTTTATAAGTCGGATAGTTCTCCCACCCGGGGGTGCTGTCCTGCTGTAGGTAGGGATAGTATAGGCTGTTAGGGATAGCCATCCCATTTTGTGCACCGCAATTTGTCTTCATCATATCCTTGCTGGGTCATTTCGATTTACCACCATTTGACATCTATCAAGAATGGTTGATCTAATCTTGGACGTATTATTCTCCATACCATCCCACCTATGATCTACGGTATCGTGAGTAACCGCATAGCGCTAACCCTTCACTTGTTTTACCTCTAATCACTAGATTAAAGTTACGGTGGGTTATCTGTCCCAATATTCATACTATCTATTTTGCTTATATATTTGTCTATACCTTGGTGGGTCTTATTTTAACTTTTATATTAAAAGTGACGTTTTAAAGGGTACATTCACTAGCTTCAGTGATGTGTTGATAATACACTCGCCTGTATCCGTTATGAACGGATCCGGTTGTACTGTCATTTACTCCATTGAAAGTCAATCGGGGACTGATCCATTTTCTATTGTGTCAGAGAAAACGGATCCGTCCCCATTGACTTGCATTGTGGGTGGTTTTGCTCCGCATCCCATGACGAAAAGCAAACCGCAGCATGCTCCAGTTAGCTCTCCGGTATGAGAACGCAAACAAACGGAACGGAATGCATTCTGGTGACTTTGTTCTGTTCAGTTACGTTTTGTCCCCATTGATAATAAATGGTGACTAAACAGAAGAGTTTTTCCCCCGGTATTGATACCCTATAACGGATCTCAATACCGAAAAACATTAACGCTAGTGTGAAAGTACCTTACTCATAAGTCTGTGGCTTAAATTAGTGTTTGACATCTCAGTAAATGAAAGATATGGGTTATTCGATGATGGGCACAATGTGAAAGTACCAGTCACAGCTAGACAAACAGTTAACCCGTTGTGACAGAACGGCTCAATATTTTTTTTAATAAAGACCAATTGAAAAAAAGATTTTTTTCGGCTCCAGGTCACGACACAAGATGTGTTCCTCGTAATGACCCTCTATTATAATGAGCAGTGCACATAGTTATACACAGTAACGGTGTCCTAGTGGAGACGAGCTTTGCGTTACTATGTCTAGTGTTAGTCTGCCATGCTGGATAATCAGAATGTTACCGTATTTCCAAGTGAGGTTCTCGGCGCACAGACACCGGTCTGTATCTTTTAAACAGCAATAAAAGGTCTTCCTGAAATCAGATGAGAAAAGTTCATTGCACTGATGAATGACATCTGTCACTTTCTGCTATAGCAGGCTTAGGGTACTTTCACACTTGCGGCACAACGGATCCCACATGCTGCTCACCACGTCGGATCCGTCCTTCCGCTATTTCGCCGTGCCGCCGCTCCGTCCCCATTGACTATAATGGGGACGGGGGTGGAGCTCCGGCGCAGCACATCAAAAGCCGCCGGACTAAAAAGTCGGACATGAAGGACTTTTTAGTCCGGCGGCTTTCGCCGTGCTGCGCCGGAGCTCCGCCCCCCGTCCCCATTATAGTCAATGGGGACGGAGCGGCGGCACGGCGAAATAGCGGAAGGTCGGATCCGTCTTGCCGCAAGTGTGAAAATACCCTTAAAGGGGTTAAACTATTACGACAGCTCGTCCACAGGATAGGGGATAAGTGTCCGACTGCTAAGGCTCCCGAAGATCATGAGAACCTGCCCTTCCCCCAGTTTTAAAGTAGAGACGATTACGCATGTGCACTGCCGCTCCATTCATCTTTATGGGACTACTGGAGACCAGGCGCTTGTACTCCGCTAACTCCAGCATTCCCATAGAGTTGAATGGAGTGGTGGACATGAATCTGTGTATCTGCCACTCTTTTTAAACTCAGACCATAAGCCCCCATTTTCGTAATCAGAGACCCCAGCGGTTGGATACCCCCTGTAGATAAGGGGTAAGTGTAATGGGACATTCCCTTTAAGGTTGCCACACGCATTATATCAGGCATCCTCAAACTGCGGCCCTCCAGCTGTTGCAAAACTACAACTCCCAGCATGCCCGAACAGCCTACAGGTATCAGCCTACAGCAGGGCATTGTGGAAGTTGTAGTTTTACAACAGCTGGAGGGCCGCAGTTTGAGGATGCCTGCATTATATGAATGCTGGCTGAACCTAGGCGTAGACAACCATCTCTCCTCTCCATCCACATATCGGATGCCAGGGGATTGGCAAATGGTTTTTGTTCTCAGGGAAGATAAGCGATCTCGTACACGTGCATGTCTTGGGAGGACATGAAGGATAGCTACCAGCCAAACACTTGTGTATGACTAGCCTTAAGGTCCTTTTGAATAAGATAAGGATGAGGGCAATTGTTGGGAACGCCCCATATAAACCTGCCAATGACCACCCAACAAACAAGCAAAACATCCCTTCATCTGTGATCACATTTTTACTTGGTACTGGCAGCCCATCGCCATGTGTGAATCTGCATTGCTTGTCCCCATGCCAAGGAGAGGACTGCTGCATGTAAATACAGCCATCGCCTCTGCTCAACAATGAGGCAATTATCGGGAACGGACAGTACGTTCCTGATCATTACCTATGCATCGGCCTTCAGGACAGACTAACTGGAAGGAGTGAGAAGAGCTGTGTGACAACAGTTTCCGTGTCCTCACTTCGCTTTTCCATAACCCAGCATGGCTCATCTGCCCAGGTGTGTAGCGATATCTGAACTGACATTTATTTAAGCTCTTTATCCAGGACCATTAGACCTGCAGCCCCCTTTTACACTTTGTGGTGTACACTGCGGTGCTGAGTAATGGGTTAGTGGATCAAGAAAATCTCACATCCTATACAAAGGGTTGCAGTCAAGGGATATATACGAGCCTGTAAATCTGCCTGGACCCAGAGAAGCCTACAACTGCAGACATACAGTCCCGTATATATTCGCTGACTGAGGCTTTCTGTACAGGAGGCGCGCTTTTCTCGATACTGCACGTTTGGACCTTATTGGATTTAATGCATCAACAAAATACCAAGAAAAATACCTACGAATGCCGTGGTAATACTTGCCCTCCTCCACTGGCACCATTCACATATATCAGACGGCAGGTGGCATTTATTTCTTCAAATGGGTAAAGGGACTTACCTTAGTGGCATCTGTTGGTAGGTTGTCCACATAGATTCTGTTCTCCCCATTTCCTGCAGATAAAGAAGTGGAGATCAGAGGCCACAGCAGGGGCACGTCACACTGCGGTTTTATCATCCACAGGACCTAAATATCCCAACTAAAATATGAATTAAAAATCAAAACTGGTCAAACGCCAAATACTTTAGAGAACAATGATTGGGGAAATAAGCTTTTCAGACTCCACGGTGAGTGGTGCTGGGTAATATATTCCAGGTTTTCCCCAATTATCTTTACATGAGGTCTTTTAGGTATAAGAAATACTTCTAGATGTGCAAATTTAAAGGTGTTTCCTCCGGTGACAGATTCCCTCCACAGAACTTGATTGTTGAATGAAGACAACATCCCCTTAAGGCCTCGTTCACAGACAGAACACGCACCCATTGATTTTATTATGTTTGTTCACACGTCAGTACTTTTTTTTTATACTGACCATGGGTCAGAGACATGCACTACACTGGTCCATAATGAAGACCAAACACGCCCGTTCTATGGGTCCATGAAAATCAGACAACACGGACGACATCTCACGGATGAATGCGCTGACCACTGATAGATGCTTTTGAAATAAAGTTTCAGCTGAGTGGCATCAGGATGACACACGGAGGGCACAAAAAAATAAAAATAAAAAGACACACTGTTGCTTCACGGATGAAGAGCGGACATATTTCAAAGACGTCAAATGGACACAGAAATGTGAGCGAGGCCCAAATCTGATTTCCAGGGGAGCGACGAGCAGGGAGGCGTTCGCCTGCTCGTTAGTGAAGGTGAAGCGCTCTACTGTATGAGCCCCAGCAACGGCTACTGCCATCGCTCATCCTTACACAGCGGCATTCTTTCCGGGCAGAGAGAACAATTGACCTGTCTGCATCAGCGAGCGCTTCACCAGGTGAACAAGCGTTTTGCTCTCTCATCAGGTGATCTGTGACACCTTTAGGGTACTTTCACACTAGCGTTTTTCTTTTCCGGCATAGAGTTCCGTCACAGGGGCTCTATACCGGAAAAGAACTGATCAGTTTCATCCCCATGCATTCTGAATGGAGAGTAATCCGTTCAGGATGCATCAGGTGGTCTTCAGTTCAGTCATTTTGACTGATCAAGCAAAAGATAAAACCGTAGCATGCTACAGTCTTATCTCCCGCGAAAAAACGAGATTTTTGTATAACTTACCAGTAAAATCTCTTTCTCGCTCTTCCTTGGGGGACACAGGAAACCTTGGGTATAGCTCATCTCCATAGGAGGCGTGACACTAAGTGAAAGACTGTTAAGCCCCTCCTCCAGCAGCTATACCCTCAGCCTGGAGCGAGCGACTACCAGTTATGTGCCCAAGTAGTTAAAACAAAGGCAAGGATCAACCAAATTAACACCAACAAGTCAAAACTCCCGTCAGGGCAACCAAAACAATGGGTGGGTGCTGTGTCCCCCAAGGAAGAGCGAGAAAAGGAGACTTTTGTATTACTTACCAGTAAAGTCTCTTTCTCGCTCTTCCTTGGGGGACACAGGAAACCATGGGTATAGCTCTGCTCCCTAGGAGGCGTGACACTAAGTGAAAGCTGTAAGCCCCTCCTCCATCAGCTATACCCTTCAGCCTGGAGAAGAGACTGCCAGTTGCGTGTCCAAGTAGTGAAAGATAACCACCAACCGGAAAAAGAACCGTCAAGCCCCAACGGGGGCAACCAAGCCGGAACCACAACTGTAAACCCAAATGAAGGGCGGGTGCTGTGTCCCCCAAGGAAGAGCGAGAAAGAGACTTTACTGGTAAGTAATACAAAAGTCTCCTTTTCTCGCCCATATTCCTTGGGGGACACAGGAAACCATGGGACGTTCCAGAGCAGTCCCAGAAGGGAGGGACCAGAACAAACTAGACCAACACCGGAGGCATCAATCAACTGCCGCCTGCAACACCAGACGGCCTAAAGCAGCGTCAGCCGACGCATGAGTATGCACCCTGTAGAACTTGGTGAAGGTGTGCAAGGAGGACCAAGTGGCCGCCTTGCAAATCTGCTCCGTAGAAGCCCGATTTTTCCGAGCCCAGGAAGCCCCGACCGCTCTAGTGGAATGAGCGGTAACACCGAGGGGCGGAACCTTGCCCTTGGCGAGATAAGCCTCAGTAACAGCCATCTTGACAAAACGGGCGATAGCGACTTTGGATGCCGCCAACCCTCTGCGCGACCCCTCCGGAACCACAAAGAGCGAGTCAGTACGCCTGAAAGAGCCGGTTACCTCCAGGTAAGCCCTGAGCGCCCTGACAACGTCCAGGCGATGAAGTTCCCTCTCCCTAGGGTGGGAAGGGGAAGGACACAAAGAGGGGAGAACGATGTCCTCGTTCAGATGAAAGGCGGAGACCACCTTAGGAAGGAAGGAAGGGACCGGACGAAGAACTACCTTGTCCTGGTGGAACACTAGGAAAGGTTCCAGACAGGAGAGTGCAGCCAATTCGGACACCCTCCGAAGAGAGGTGACTGCTACAAGGAAAATAACCTTGCAGGACAGAAGTCGCAAGGAAACCGTCCGCAGAGGCTCGAAAGGAGAAGCCTGGAGCGCTGAGAGAACCAGGTTCAGGTCCCAGGGCGGTACCGGAGGCCGGTACGGGGGAACCGCGTGAGCCACGCCCTGAAGGAAGGTCTTGACAGGACCAAGGGGGGCCAGTGGGCGCTGAAACAAAATGGACAGCGCAGACACCTGACCCTTCAAAGAACTAAGACCCAGACCTTGGGCAAGTCCGCTCTGCAGGAAGGACAAAACGGTGGGGAGAGAAAAGCGGAGCGGAGGAATCCCTAGATCGGCACAGAACCCCAAATAGGTCCTCCAGGTCCTATAATAGATCCTAGAAGAGGACGGCTTACGGGCGCGGATCATGGTGCGGACGACGTCCGCAGAAAAACCCCTACGTGTCAGGACGGTGGTCTCAACAACCACGCCGTCAAACGTAGGGACCTTAAACGCGGGTGGAAGATCGGTCCCTGAGAGAGAAGATCTTCCCTGGCGGGCAGCGGCCAGGGCGCGTCTGCCAGGAGCAGCATGAGGTCGGCATACCAAGACCGGCGGGGCCAGTCCGGAGCGACCAGAATCACCGAGACGCCTTCCGCCGCGATCTTCCGAAGGACCTTGGGCAGGAGTGGGATGGGAGGGAATATGTATGGACGCGCGAAGCCTCGCCAAGGAAGAACGAGGGCGTCGGCTCCGCAAGCTCCCGGATCCCTGGCCCTGGACAGATAGGCGGGGACCTTGTGATTGAACTTGGAGGCCATGAGGTCCACGTCCGGTATGCCCCAACGAAGGCAAATGGCCTCGAATACCTCCGGGTGAAGAGACCACTCGCCGGGGTCGACAGTGGTGCGACTGAGGAAGTCCGCCGCCCAATTGTCCACCCCTGGAATAAAAATTGCCGATAGGGCCGGGACGTGGGCTTCCGCCCAACGGAGAATGCTGGAGACCTCCCTCATTGCAGCAGCGCTGCGAGTGCCCCCCTGGTGGTTTATGTACGCCACAGCCGTGGCGTTGTCCGATTGTACACGAACTGGATGACCCTTCAACAGATGAGTCCAGTGTCGTAGAGACAAAAGGGCCGCTCTCAGCTCCAGGACATTGATCGAGAGTTTGGACTCCAATGGAGACCAAATGCCCTGGACGGATCGGGGAGGAAACACGCCTCCCCAGCCCAAGAGACTGGCATCGGTTGTAACCACCAACCAGTTGAGTGGCAGAAAAGACCTGCCCAGAAGAGGGGACTGTAACCACCAGCGGAGAGATGACCTCACCGGAGGCGATAGATGGAAGGGATGATCCAGAGACTGCGGCGATTTGTCCCAGGAGGAGAGGATCGCCCGTTGGAGAGGGCGGGAGTGAAACTGCGCAAACGGGATCGCCTCGAAGCAGGCAACCATCTGCCCCAAGACCCGCATGCAGAAGCGGAAGGACGGTCGACGGTGGAGAAGGAGACCCCGAACCGCCCCACGGAGGATCAGACGTTTTTCCGAGGGAAGACGTACTTCCGCCGCTCCCGTGTCTAAAAGCATTCCCAGGAAGACCAGTTGTCTGGAGGGGGGAAGGGAGGACTTGGGGAAGTTGATGACCCAACCGAACCTCGTCAGAGTCTCTAGAGTGAGATCCACGCTGGCAACCGCTTGAGAAAGGGACGGAGCCTTGATGAGGATATCGTCCAAGTACGGTAGCAGAAAAACACCCCTGGAACGGAGTAAGGCCAAAACCGGGGCCAGGACCTTGGTGAACACCCGGGGGGCTGTTGCCAGCCCAAAGGGAAGGGCGACAAACTGGAAGTGGAGGTCCCCCACGGCGAACCGGAGGAAGCGATGGTGACACCGGGCTACCGGAACATGGAGGTAGGCATCCTGTATATCGATGGAAGACATGAAATCTCCCTGCTCCAGGGAAGCCACCGCGGAACGGAGGGACTCCATCCGAAACCGTCGAAGGAGGAGAAAACGGTTGAGCTTTTTGAGGTCCAAAATGGGCCGCATGGAACCTCCCTTCTTGGGAACTACAAAGAGGTTCGAGTAGAACCCTTGGAACCTTTCCTCTAGAGGAACGGGGGTAATCACCCCCCTGTCCAGTAAGGCTTGAACGGCCGCGGAGAACGCAACCGCGCGTTTCGGGTCCCGTGGCAGGCGGGAGCGAAAGAACCGATCTGGAGGGAAGGATGCAAATTCGATTTTGTATCCGGAGCACACAATTTCGAGGGCCCAGGCGTCGGAGACGTGAGCCAACCAGACGTCCCTGAAAAGGAGGAGCCGGCCCCCCACCCGGGTGGGTGGGGGCGCGCCTTCAGGCAGAGGATTGCTTTGCTGCGGGTGTGCGGGCAGCCTGCGGCTTGCGCCAGGAGGGCTGCGCCCGAAAAAAACGGCTTCCTATGCTTATCCTGGGGAGGAGCCGAAGCGGCAGCTGTGGTGGGAGCCCCAGAGGCCCTGCGGGAGGACCGAAAACGAGACGCACCAGGGCGTCCGCGGGGGGCGCCCCTGGCTTGGGGTTGAGGAAGATGGGTGCTTTTACCACCCGTGGCCTCCGAAATAAGTTCGTCTAGGCGGACCCCGAAAAGGCGGGAACCCGCAAACGGTAGCCCCGCCAAGGAACGTTTGGAGGCAGCGTCCGCTTTCCAAACCTTCAGCCAGAGCTCCCTCCTGACGGAAACTGCCAGGGCGGAGGAGCGTGCAATAAGGGCTCCCGCATCAAGGGAGGCCTCACAAACAAAATTCCCGGCCCGAACAATAAGCTGGGCCAAGGAACGCAGGTCCTGGATAGGGACGTCCGAGTCCAACTCCTGTTCCAGCTGCGCACCCCAAGCAGAGATTGCTTTCCCTGCCCAAGCAGAGGCAAAAACCGGTCTGAGAGCAGAACCGGAGGCAGCAAAAATGCCCTTAGAAAGGGTCTCCATGCGACGGTCCTCCGCTGACTGAAGAGAGGACCCGTCGGGAACAGGGATGGCCGTGTTCTTCGACAGCCGGGCCACAGGGGGGTCCACCTTGGGTGGGGAAGACCATGTGGCCACGACATCTGCTGGAAAAGGATAGCAAATGTCCAGCTTCTTGGGGTTGACAAAACGGGCGTCCGGTCGAGCCCAAGCCTTAGACACCACAGAGGAGAAATCAGAGTGGATTGGGAAGACTTTTGAGACCTGCCTGGGTCTGATAAATGAGACGCTAGCTGCGTCCGAGCTAGGGGGATCATCCTGCACCTTAAAGGTGTCACGAATATCAGAGATGAGTTGACCCATCGCTGAGGCTAGCTTGGACGGCAGGGCCGAGTCCATTTCCAAATCTGAAACCGCCAATTCACCTTCAGAGAGCGAATCCTTTGGGGAGGAGAGGCTCGTCTGGGTGCGCACGCGTGGCGGGGAGAGGGAGGCATCCGAGGAGGAGGCTCGCTCTACTCTAATACGCTTCTGAGAGTGCCTAGCTCGGGAGGGGTCACTAAAGGAGAGTGAACCCGCTGCAGCGGCAGAAGCGGTGGACCCGGAGGGCGCGACAGTAAGAGTGGCGTCCTGCGGGGTAGGCGGCCTGTCTATTAGGCGGCCCACGACATGAGTGAGGCTTTCCACGGCCTGGGACAGGGATCTAGCCCAGTCAGGCGGGTCAGAGGCAGCAGGGAGCGACACAGCGGGCGACTGAGGCTGCGGTGGAGCCCGACATGCAGTACAGTGCGGATCAGACTGCCCCCGGGGAAAGGGTTCCCTACAAGCAGTACAGGCATGGTACCAAGGCTTGGCGGCTGCAGAAGGGTCTGACATGGTGGAACAAAGATGTTGCACTTAAAGTGGGAGACCCCAAGGAAAGAAACGGGGATAACACCCAAGCGACAGTACTGTGGCACGGAGGGGGTTAAAAGTCCTACCAGACCCGGATGATGCAAGCGGCAGCGGTAAGGGGGAACAGACTGAGGAGGCTGTGGAGGAGAGGCAGCAGCACCGGCTTCGGATCGCACTGCAGAGAGGATTCCACGCAGCACTGTGCGATGAACCCGGAAGTAGCGGAGCGCATGTAGGAAGCTCCGCCCCCTCCCTGCCGCTCTGAAGCAGAGCCGCGCGCGCGCGGCAAAATGAACTTAACCCCCAAGGATAATGAAGTGCCGGCCTGAAATGGCGCCGTTCACGCCAAGAAAGCGGCCCCCTCCGCGCCTGGATGTGGCAGAAGGCAGCGTCCCTGCCAAGGACTTGCCCAGATAAACTCCCCTGCCCGGTAACGGTCCGATATCGGGGGGGGGGGGGGGGGGGGGAGGGGTGGGCGCACGATGTAGCAGTGGCCATGTAGTAACAGTGGCCATGGGAGCCCAGGAGGCCTGTAGCAGCGGTGGGAGGGAGGAAGGGGAGGCTGGAGCAGCCTGTCTCACCATACGCTGTCTTCACCCTCAATCCATCCAGCGGGGTCGCCCCTTCAGCTCCTGGCACCGCAGTGGCAGGAAGCCGGGGGAGGGACTTGGCGTGCGGGCGACCCTGAGCTGGCGGGACGCAGGGGAGCGAGGCTGCCCTGGTCCACCTTGTCTTCTGTGGGGGAGGCGGCAGTGCGGAATTACCGGCACTGGCGCAACTCAACCCCGGGAGAAACAGAGGGGTCTAATGCGCCTCTGTTGTCCCTGTAAGTAGAAAAAAACCGAATTAAAAACAACAAATAACGTAAAAATAAAAAATCATAGGAAAACAACCCTGCATAAGCAGGGGGTGTCTTGCCTCCTTGGACACTAAGCAAAAACTGGCAGTCTCTTCTCCAGGCTGAAGGGTATAGCTGATGGAGGAGGGGCTTACAGCTTTCACTTAGTGTCACGCCTCCTAGGGAGCAGAGCTATACCCATGGTTTCCTGTGTCCCCCAAGGAATATGGGCGAGAAAGAGATTTTTACTGGTAAGTTATACAAAAATCTCGTTTTCTCGCCCAATTCCTTGGGGGACACAGGAAACCTTGGGACGTTCAAAAGCAGTCCACAAATAGGGAGGGACCACAACCCAAGAAGAATTAAAGCACCAGAGGCATTAAGTCACCACCGCCTGCAAGACCAGGCGGCCCAAAGCAGCATCCGCCGATGCATAAGTGTTCACCTTGTAGAACTTGGTGAAGGTGTGCAAAGAAGACCAGGTGGCCGCCTTACACAATTGTTCAGCCGAAGCTCGATTTCGCTGAGCCCAGGAAGCCCCGACCGCTCTGGTAGAATGAGCGGTAACACCAAAGGGCGGTTCCCTGCCCTTAGCACGGTAAGCCTCAGCAATAGCCATCTTGATGAAGCGGGCAATAACCACTTTAGATGCCGCCAGCCCCCTGCGCGGACCCTCCGGAACCACAAATAGAGAATCCGAGCGCCGAAAGGGTCTAGTTACATCCAAGTAGATCCTCAGAGCCCTAACAACATCCAGACGGTGAAGATCCCGTTCCCGAGGATGAGACGGGGACGGGCACAGAGAAGGAAGGACAATATCTTCATTCAGGTGAAAAGCGGACACCACCTTCGGAAGGAAATCCGGAACCGGGCGGAGAACCACCTTGTCCTGGTGAAAAACCAAGAGGGGTTCTACGCAAGAAAGTGCCGCCAATTCAGACACACGCCGAAGAGACGTGATGGCAACGAGGAAAAAAACTTTGCAAGACAACAAGCGAAGGGAAACCCTGCGCAGAGGCTCGAAAGGAGAGCCGTCAGCACAACATTAAGATCCCAAGATGGAACGGGAGCGCGATACGGGGGAGCATAAAATAAAATCTTTAGCAAAGACAGCTCTGCAGTGCAGAGAGTGTCTTGCCTCCTTGACACTAAGCAAAAAACTGGTAGTCGCTCGCTCCAGGCTGAGGGTATAGCTGCTGGAGGAGGGGCTTAACAGTCTTTCACTTAGTGTCACGCCTCCTATGGAGATGAGCTATACCCAAGGTTTCCTGTGTCCCCCAAGGAATTGGGCGAGAAAAACTGAAGACATGCCTGAATGCGGCATTCAAAATACCAGAATGCCGGATCCGTCCTTCCGGCCTGCGCAGACCAGTGAAAATGTGAAAAAAAGATACAAGACGGATCCGTCTGTACGCATGACAAGCGGAGACGGATCCGTTCTTGCAATGCATTTATGAGACGGATCAGCAATCGTATGCGTCTCACAAAAATGCCTTCAGTCGCATCTAGATCGGCGGATCCGTCAGGCAGTTCCGACGACGGAACTGCCTGCCGGATCACACTGCCTCAAGTGTGAAAATAGCCTTAGAGGGGCCAATTACCGGGAAATAGCATTTGCAGGAAAGTTTGTTCCCGATAATCGACTGGTTTAAATCAGCCTCAACTCTCCAACAGGATCCTCTTACCAGGGGAGATGGGCGTCTCGTTCTCACTTGGCTTGGATTTCACAACACTGATCTGTAAAACAAGAGGATATCTAAATAAAACCAAATTCTAGACAACCATGATTTCAAGCATACGACTAAGCTATGCTACCGGTGTATCTGCAGGATCCTCAGCGATGCCGGAATCTTTCCTAGGATGCTTTGCATCAAAGTGGACTTTGCATGACATGTGCTGACCTCTGAACATGAAGCCATGCATTTTGTGGACTGCCATCCGAGCCACCTCTATGTTGGCCATTGTCAGGAATGCAAAGCTAAAGAAAAAATGTAAAGACTGTAGGTCAAGATCTAATGCACAGGTTCTCTTACACATCATAGGTATATAGGAGATGGCATATGTTCACAATACATTTGTGATATATGCCGCCAAGCAATTATGCTAAATTCATGGGCTTCATTAGCCAGACGAAATCCAACCCTTCTGCCCTTAGTCATGCCGGTATATGATGGAATGTCATAAAAACGGTACAGCAGGTATTGTAGACTGTACCATTACCCACAACAGTATGTAGAATGGTATACATTTAAAGGGAACCTGTCACCGTAATTTTGTGTATAGAGCTCAGGACATGGGTTGCTAGATGGCCGCTAGCAGATCTGTAATACCCAGTCCCCATAGCTGTGTGCTTTATTGTGTAAAGAAAACTGATTTGATACATATGCAAATTACCCCGAGAGGAGTCCTGCGTGAAGGAGCCCAGCACCGCATCCTCAGAATCTCCTCCTTGCTCCCAGATGTCTGAAAGCTAGAGCGCTGTAATCTCGTGATGCGCAGTTCCTTCCCTGAGGCTGATACCAGCACAGGGAAGGACCACCATGAGGACACTGCGCATGTGCTAGCTCACACATCGCAAGAATACAGCGCTCTAGCTTTCTGACATCGGGGAGCAAGGAGGAGATTCTGATGATGCGGGGCGGTGCTGGGCTCCTTCGGACAGGACTCCTCTCAGGGACAGGACTCCTCTCAGGGACAGGACTCCTCTCAGGGACAGGACTCCTCTCAGGGACAGGACTCCTCTCAGGGACAGGACTCCTCTCAGGGACAGGACTCCTCTCAGGGACAGGACTCCTCTCAGGGACAGGACTCCTCTCAGGGACAGGACTCCTCTCAGGGTAATTTGCATATGGATCAAATCAGTTTTTTTACACAATAAAGCACACAGAACTATGGGGACTGGGTATTGCGGATGTGCTAGCGGCCATCTAGCAGCCCATGTCCTCAGCTCTATACACAAAATCCCGGTGACAGGTTCCCTTTAACAATGGGGCCCTATGGGAAATGTAACCCACTGTGTGCCTATACATGGGATAACATGATGTGAACAAAAGCCACAGCTATATCCACACAATCCTGTAGTATCCATACCAGAAAATATAAGCAAAGCATGAAGAGAAGTAAACACTGCTAGAGCGTGCCCTCTTCATCTCTCCCCTACAATTCATCCTAAACTCTGCTACCTGTTAGTCCACCTCTCCTCACCGGCTCCCCAGCAAATTCAGTTCAGGATAATAGAGATGACATCTACTATCTGTCCCCTTCTTAGGCCCCTTTCACACGAGCGAGTTTTCCGCGCGGGTGCAATGCGTGAGTTAAACGCATTGCACCAGCACTGAATCCGGACCCATTTATTTCTATGGGGCTGTGCACATGAGCGGTGATTTTCATGCATCACTTGTGCGTTGCGTGAAAATCACAGCAAGCTCTATATTGTGCGTTATTCACGCAACGCAGGCGCCGTAGAAGTGAATGGGGCTGCGTGAAAATCGCAAGCAAGTGCGGATGCAGTGCAATTTTCACGCACGGTTGCCAGGAGACAATCGGGATGGGGACCCGATCTTTATTATTTTCCCTTATAACATGGTTACAAGGGAAAATAATATCATTCTGAATACAGAATGCATAGTACAATAGGGCTGGAGGGGTTAAAAAAAAATAATTTAACTCCCCTTAATCCACTTGTTCGCGCAGCCGGCATCTCTTCTGTCTTGTTCTGTGAGGAATAGGACCTTTGATGACGTCACTACGTTCATCACATGGTCCGTCACATGATCCATCACCCGGGTGATGGATCATGTGACGGACCATGTGATGAGCGTAGTGACGTCATCAAAGGTCCTATTCCTCACAGAACAAGACAGAAGAGAAGCCGGCTGCGCGAACAAGTGGATTAAGGCGAGTTACATTATTTATTTATTTTTTAACCCCTCCAGCCCTATTGTACTATGTACTTTACTTGTAAATAGTAATAACTAACCGCTGGACATTTTCTGACGATTTATTGCACTAAACAAACTGGATTTTGGAGCTTGTGTTACCTGTAGGTTTCTTTGGTTAATATTTTAATTTTTAGTGGATTGAAATCTTGAAATAATTCATGGAGATCCACCTGAAACACAGAGAGCGGGGGTTTTATCATCGTAGTGAACAAGTTGTGCTGTGGCCGGCAGCATCAGATTTCCCTGGGACAAAGGACAATCTCGGTCCTTATCCCCCTGTCCCTTTCCGGCGCACACAGACAGACATCAGTATCCTTACCACCATCACAGGAGAGCTGTATCTTACCTCCGAGACATCAAAAGGGAGATTGCTGACAAATATCTGGTCATCACGTCTTTCTGTAATACACACATAATTACATCACGATGATGTCATTCTCACCCCTAGAACGTCTTCTTCTCCTCTATACCTTTCATCTGAGGCTCCAGCTGCAGGAATCATGAAGGAGACATTATTTGAAAGCACCATTATATACAATTAAGCTTACATGTAGAGAAAGTTCTTTCTATATTCCAATAACACAGGCAACCTTAAACGTTCCAATATCACCCCCCTCACTCTGACTACAGAGGTCTGTGAAGATTGCGGAGTAATGGCACTCATTCAGCATTACCTTCTCATTGTATTGCACAGAAAATCGCCTCAACACCAGGGTGCGGCTCCTCAGCACAGATTTATGAAGTTTGGCGATGGCCTGGGTTGCATTCTCCACACTGGACAATTGGATGAAGGCAAAGCTATGACAAAAAATAAATAAAAATAAGACCGGTCTGATGTAAACCAGACTGGATTTTGTAGAGCTCGTCACTGGTGGGGATCTGACCATAATCTGTAACCAATCCCCTCTTCTCTTACTCTGCTTACATGGGCCAACATTCAGCCAAACGAGCCAATTGGCCAGTGAAAGCATGGCGGCAATCAGCCAACCGATGACCAAACGCTCTCTTGTTAGATGATCCTATCTTTTATACGGAACTAAAAAAAAAATCATCTCCCCGGGATGCGGTGCTGAGAATCAGAAGAGGATTGTTCATGCCCAAAAAAACATCAACCAACTTATATTGTTGGAATCAGTCCGAGTTAAAGGTCCGCCGGCGGGAATAGCAACCAGAAGACGTGTACGTACCAGGGATTCTGGGTGATGTGTTTTATAAAGATAATCCAAGGACAAACACTTAACGGGAATCTGTCACCACCATCTTGGACTATGATCTGCTGTAATATGACTGGCATTAGGTCCAGATCCCCATTTTGTCATTTTCCTACGGCCCCTGGTTCCCCCTCTGTCAGTTCAGCAGGGCAGACTGAGCGCCGACAGTGGGGGAATGGGGGGCAGATTATAAAACTGCCATCTGGACTCCTCATGTGTGGCTGCAGATAACTGTCCACAATCATGGATTCCCTGTAACTCCTATCTACAGAGTAGGGATAAGGGTCCAACTGTAGGGGCCAATGCTTTCCCGCTACTGCTCCATTCAGCTATATGAGAGTGCCGGAGATCGCCAAGCGCTTTAACCCCTGCAGAGCTGAAGGATTTTCCGTTTTACACTTCCTGGATCTGTTCACATAGAAGTATGAGGGCTTGTTTTTTACAGAGTAAGTTGCACTATCCAAAGCCCCCCATTTAATATTGTATAGGATGTACTAGGAAGCTGTGTGAAGGCGCATTTTTTTTTTGCAGGACGATCTTTATGGATTCCATTTTGGCATGTGTATGGCTTTTTCATCACTTACCGTATATTCCATTTTTTTGGGGGGTAAAGCAATGAAAAAAAATGGTCAATCGGCCATTTTTCTTTTTTTCCCCCCATTACGTCATTTGCCATATAGGAGAACTATTGTTATATTTGAATAGTACAGCGTTTTCTGACTGGGAAACATCTATGACATTTAGATTGTTTACTATCCCAACAAAAATTTGAAAAAGTTTTTTTCACTTTTTTTTTTAGGCCCCCACTGCAATATACCGGTGATAGTCCAGATACAAGGGTTTTAGGCCTATTTCTAATAAAGAACGCCTTCCCCAAACTCAGCCAGGGAAAGGTGTTGCCGCACAGCAAGCATGGGCTTCTGATTTTTTTTTTTCCTTTCAGATGCTGTGGTCGATGATCCAAAACTTATTGAATAAAAACATCTACAAAATAATGTTGCGCTCCTGCATCCTTTATGGGCAGGAGCTCTAAACATATCTGTAAAATATATTTAATATAAACCATTAATATATAGACACATCAATATAAATAAAAATATACAATATATTAAACCGTTCCAACTGATATAATAACTGCAGGCACGCGATCCACTCCGGAACAGGCGCTCTCTTTAAAGACCCAACATTCACACTGCACATGTACAGTGGATGGCAAGAAGGGGTTAAACGACCTCTGTTGTAGTTGAACTGGAGAGCCCTCATGTTACCGCCGGTTCACATGATTGTACCACCTTCACTAGCTAACGACAGCTAAAACAGCAATTACTAGCCTGACCCAGCGGCTGTTTGTCACAAGCATTGGTGCGCTGGCGGCAGCTAACGTCTCCACAGGATGCACCCACTGTACCATTTCTGGTTCTTCTGCACCCGTTTTACATTTACTGGATTGTAGTCTTTGAAAAAAATCAAAATTTCATCCTGCAAATTGGGAAAAAAAAACAAAAAACACGTTAGTGATGCTGAGGCTGATTGTGTGCTATAAAACATCCCAGCGTACTGGCGCCATGTAGGACCCGATAATCCCGGGATATAACAGGAAGCGCCTCCCACACTGTGATGTTATACCGCCAGAATGTTTACTGATTAACGGAAATGTACTGAGGTGACCAAACACATCAATGTACAATCACTGATCAGTGTGTACGGGCGGTAAGGACCCCCACAGCAGGAGCCGCTAATAAACCCTGCAATGCGGCAAGACGCCTTATACCACAGGAACATCTATTACTGCTGACAACCTGCCTGTACATCCTGTCTGAGAGGTAGTCACAGCCCCTCCCCCTGCTGATGACATCACTGATATAATGACATGAGATCACACACCTTATACCACAGGAACATCTATTACTGCTGACAACCTGCCTGTACATCCTGTCTGAGAGGTAGTCACAGCCCCTCCCCCTGCTGATGACATCACTGATATAATGACATGAGATCACACACCTTATACCACAGGAACATCTATTACTGCTGACAACCTGCCTGTACATCCTGTCTGAGAGGTAGTCACAGCCCCGCCCCCTGCTGATGACATCACTGATATAATGACATGTGATCCACACCTTATACCACAGGAACATCTATTACTGCTGACAACCTGCCTGTACATCCTGTCTGAGAGGTAGTCACAGCCCCGCCCCCTGCTGATGACATCACTGATATAATGACATGTGATCCACACCTTATACCACAGGAACATCTATTACTGCTGACAACCTGCCTGTACATCCTGTCTGAGAGGTAGTCACAGCCCCGCCCCCTGCTGATGACATCACTGATATGACATGTGACCCACACCTTATACCACAGGAACATCTATTACTGCTGACAACCTGCCTGTACATCCTGTCTGAGAGGTAGTCACAGCCCCGCCCCCTGCTGATGACATCACTGATATAATGACATGTGATCCACACCTTATACCACAGGAACATCTATTACTGCTGACAACCTGCCTGTACATCCTGTCTGAGAGGTAGTCACAGCCCCTCCCCCTGCTGATGACATCACTGATATAATGACATGTGATCAGACATGAGATCACACACCTTATACCACAGGAACATCTATTACTGCTGACAACCTGCCTGTACATCCTGTCTGAGAGGTAGTCACAGCCCCGCCCCCTGCTGATGACATCACTGATATAATGACATGTGACCCACACCTTATACCACAGGAACATCTATTACTGCTGACAACCTGCCTGTACATCCTGTCTGAGAGGTAGTCACAGCCCCGCCCCCTGCTGATGACATCACTGATATAATGACATGTGATCCACACCTTATACCACAGGAACATCTATTACTGCTGACAACCTGCCTGTACATCCTGTCTGAGAGGTAGTCACAGCCCCGCCCCCTGCTGATGACATCACTGACATGTGACCCACACCTTATACTACAGGAACATCTATTACTACTGACAACCTGCCTGTATATCCTGTCTGAGAGGTAGTCACAGCCCCGCCCCCTGCTGATGACATCACTGATATAATGACATGTGATCCACACCTTATACCACAGGAACATTTATTACTGCTGACAACCTGCCTGTATATCCTGTCTGAGAGGTAGTCACAGCCCCGCCCCCTGCTGATGACATCACTGATATAATGACATGTGATCCACACCTTATACCACAGGAACATTTATTACTGCTGACAACCTGCCTGTATATCCTGTCTGAGAGGTAGTCACAGCCCCGCCCCCTGCTGAAGACATCACTGATATGACATTGTAATACGTTCTGTATGAACACACACACACGTAGCGCAGAGCTCTACCTCAGTCGTGTCACATGGAAGGTTCCCAACGTATATCTGACAAGGATCCGCTGTGGAAAAAAAGAAATTGCAATTAAAAAACAAACAAACTCAGGGACGTTAAGAGATGTGGCCTGTGAAACTACAACTCCCAGCATGCATACTTGCTCTGCTCATCTCAGAACTTCCTTAGAAATTAATGGAGCATGCTGGGAATTGTAGTTCCACAACAGCTGACGTGCAGAAGGTTGCCGACTCTTGATGTAATGATACAAAAAGAGGATATACACAGAGGTGGTCTCAGGAGCCGACAGTCTAATGAAATACACAGAGGTGTCTTCAGGAGCTTACAGTCTAATTATACACAGAGGTGGTCTCAGGAGCTTACAATCGCACCTTCCCGGGAGGTCTTGCCGGGGTTCATGTCGTCTCGTTTCCAGTTCTCCCTTCCTGTGAGACACAAAACATTGCCAGATGAAACTGAGGAACTACAAGTCCCAGCACAGCAGCCCTTTATGATGGTGAGGGGTGCACCAAGGAGGCCAATCCGGGCTATTTAACCCCTTACATGCCGTGAGCAATGGCACCCGCCACATGTAGGCAGTGACGGAGGGAGCGGACCCTCTGCGGATGCATGTAAAGGCTGGGCGGGGGCTGGTATAGGCCCAAGCCTGCCCTAAGGCCTGGTTCACACTTGAGCGTACTTGATACGCGCGTTTGTCGGACATTTTCACAGCGTGTTTTTGGGAATAGGAAACGCGCGTCGTACGCGCGTTCATGCGATTGACCACAAAGGCGTACAATGAGAAACAGAGGTGTTACGCGCGACAATACGCCCCAAAGAAGCTCCTGTACTTCTTTGAGCGTAGGGCGCTTTACAGCGCGTTCATACGCGCTGTAAAACACGCAAGTGAGAACCATGCCCATAGGGAAACATTGGTTTTCGCCTGTTGAGCGTTTTACAGTGCGTAGGAACGCGCTGTAAAACGCTCAGGTGTGAACCAGGCCTAAGTGTTTTCCTGCAGGCTGCGCCTCTCTGGTAGAGGCTCACATTAAGGGCTTGTTTTGGGGTCCGCAAAACATGGATGCCGCCCGTGTGCCTTGTGCAATTTGCAGAACAGAACAACTGGCCCATTATAGAAATGCCTATTCTTGTCCGTTTTGCGGACAAGAATAGGACATGCCTCAATTTTTGCAGGGCCATGGAACGGAGCAACAGATGCGGAGAGCACACGGAGTGCTGTCCGCATCATTTGTGGCCCACTTGAAGTCAATGGGTCCGCACACGAGCCGCAAAAAACATGTGGACCAAAACAACGTTCGAGTGAATGAGCCCTAACATGCAATGTACTATAGGGAGAATGCTTCGCATTTTAAAAGAAAACTCATGTGGGACTATTAAGGGTTAAAATATATATATATTTTATAAATCCCCAAAATATGCCTTTTCCCATTAAAAAACAATATTTTTGTGAACTCACCTGTAAAATCTCTCTCACTTAGTTCATTGAGGGACACAGGACTGTGGGTACAGCTGCTGCCACTAGGAGGAGACACTAGACTAGAACGCTTAGCTCCTCCCCTGCCGGCTCTACCCCCTCCAGCCTGGACAGAGCATATCAGTTTGTGCCCTAGCAGTAGGAGAAGCAGAAAGTAAACTGAAAAACAAACTAGAACCGCACACAGCCGTAGAACCAAACCAAAACCAAGGTCCCAACCGGCAACCAACTGGCCCTACATGCCACACTAAGAAAATTTGGTGGGTGCTGCCCCCCCCCCCCCCCACCCCACACCAATGAACTAAGCGAGAAAGAGATTTTACAGGCGAGTTCACAAAAATCTACTTCTACCTCGTATCATTGGGGGGGGGAACAGGACAGTGGGACGTTCTAAAGCAGTCCATGGGAGGGAAAATCAGAACCCCATGGAAAACAACTCCCTTGCGGAAGTTACTACACTGCGGCCTGCAAGACCCTGCAGGCCAGAGCAGCATCCGCCCAGAGAATGTACCCGGTAAAATTTTGTGAACGTGTGCAAGGAGGAGCAAGTCGCAGCCTTACACAACTGAGACACAGATGCATGGTAAAGGTGAGCCCAAGAAGCCCCGACCGCTCTGGTAGAGTGGGCCGTGATCCCAGGGGGAAGGTGCCTTGTCCCGGGAGCGGTATGCCTCGGCAATCGCAGACCAAATCCACCTGCCAATCGTCACCTTGGATGGAGGCCGCCAATCGCTTGCGAGGACCTTCAGGGACTACAAAAAGTCCGTACGCCGAAAAGAACCAGAAATGGACAGGTAGATCCTCAAAGCCAGCACCACGTCAAGCCGATGGAGTTCGCATTCTCTCAGATGAGAAGGCTGCGGGCAGAACGAGGGGAGAACAATGTCCTCGTTGACATGAAAGGCCAACACCACTTTTGACTGAAAAGAAGGCACTGGGCAGAGCACCACTTAATCTTGGTGAAACACCAGAAATGGCTCCTTGCAAGAAAGGGCTGCCAGCTCCGAAACTCTTCTGATAGACGTGATGGCCACCAAAAAGGCCACTTTCCAGGAGAGCAAGCGAAGAGAGACCGCACTCAAAGGCTCGAACGGAACGGCCTGGAGCGAGCCCAGGACCAGGTTCAAGTCCCAAGAATGCAATGGGGGACGATAAGGAGGCACTGTGTGAGCCACCCCCTGCAGAAATGTCTTAACGGGGCCTAACCCAGCCAGGGAACGCTTGAAAAATACAGACAGGGCTGAGACCTGTCCCTTCAAAAGGAACTAAGCGCGAGTCCAAGTTCCAATCCAAATTTGAAGAAATGCCAGAGTAGTAGGAAGGGAAAACCGTCTGGGAGGGAGACCGCGTTTCTCACAGAAACGCAGGAAGGACTTCAAAGTCCTGTAATAGATTTTGGACGACGTGGGCTTTCTGGCCATAATCATCGTACGTATCAGAGAAACCTCTCCGCCTTAGAAGGAAGGTGTCAATAGCCACGCCGTCAAACATAACGTATCTAAACGCTGGTGGAAGACCAGACAATGTGAGAGAAGATCGGCCCTGAGCGAAAGGGGACACGGTGTGTCCCCTAGAAGAATGAGGTTGGTGTACCACGCTCGGCGAGGCCAGTCCAGGGCGATCAGGATCATCCGGTTGCCCTCCATCCCGATTCTGTGCAGAATCCGAGGCAGTAGAGGAAGAGGCAGGAAGAGGTACAGGAAAGAAAAGCCGTCCCATGGCGCCACGAGGACGTCCAAGTCATACACCTTGGGGTCTCTTGCGTGAGAGAAAAAGCAAGGGATCTTGTGATTGAGTCTGGACGCCATCAAGTCCACGTGCGGACGGCCCCAACGGAGACAGAGCGCCTTGAACACCTCCGGATGAAGGGAGGGACCCCTCCCCAGGGTCCAGCGTCGTCCGGCTGAGAAAATCCGCTGTCCAATTGTCCATTCCCGGGATGTAGACCGCTGAGATCACCGGAACGTGGGCTTCCGCCCACTGTAGGATCTTTGCTGATTCCTGCATCACCGCAAGGCTGCGGGTCCCCCCCTTGGTGGTTGATTTTTTTTTTATATAAAATGCTTTTTGAGGAAAATATATTACCATCCAAAAGGTTATTCCATCATGAAATAAAGATTTGTTTTTTAATTATGTAGAATAAGGCTGTATGTGAATAAATTCCATTAAATTGCATTAATCCATTCACAATGTCATGCTCTTCCAGAGGTTTATGTAAGATTATTGGGCAGTTTCTTTGCCTACAAGATATCACAGATGCTTGGTTTACTTTTGCAGTTCTCAAAACTGAATTTGACTCAGCAGAGATCACAGGCCTCTTCTTCACAGCAAAAATGTTATAACATGAACAGAGTTGAGAAAAATACCTTAATCCTAACTGTGGTCATTCAATGCGCACGCGCCGATATTGCGTTCATCAGCGCATGCGCGGGATTACGGACAGGAGGAGGGCGGTTAGAGCAGAGACTAAAAGCGGGCAGGCGCGGCGGAGGGGGAGTGGCTTCGTATGAAAATGACCCAGGGGCCTGGGCACCGGCCGTTGTAACGCACTTTTACAGCCTAATTTGCATGTGGTTTAAAAGTGTTTTTCTGCAGAACGACGATAGCAAGGAACAAACGGTAAGCAGTTTCAATAGGGGGGGATAGCGTGGACATAACACTGTTATTAGGTTAATAGGGTGAATCGGCGTGAAAGACTCCCTTTAATCCTAACTTCTACAAACCTATGAATACAGAATCAACCTAATCAAACTAATATGAAAAGTTGTTATTCTACAAATCTTCATCTACTTGCATATTATAAGTTATACCAGCAAGAATTAATCTTTATGTAGAAAACTAGGATTTAAATCAAGCCTTACTGACTAGCGATTTAAATTTAATTCCACCTTGGTACCAACGCAGTGTTCAAATCCAATATCATGCCAAGGAACCTGATCTGTGTGGAGGGACGCAGGGAAGACTTCTTCAGGTTCACCAGCCAGCCGAAGCGAAAGAGCGTGTCAAGGTGATCGGTGGACGTCCTTCGTACTGAGCGACTGTCGGAGCCTTGACCAGGATGTCGTCCAGATAGGGGAGCAGAGTGATGCCCCTGGAGATCTAGAACCGGACGAACAGCGCCCTCTTTTTTGGGTACAACTAACAGGTTTGAATAAAAACCCATAAATCGTTACTACAGAGAAACCGATGTCATCACACAACGTGCAAGGAGGGATTGAACCGCCTGGAAGAATGACGCAGCCCGAACTGGATCCCTGGGGGTAGCGAGAGCAAAAAATGGTTGGGAGGGGTGGAGGTAAACTCGATTTTGCAACCCGAGGTTACGACCTTGAGTGCCCATGCGTCCGAGATGTGAGCCCGCCATGTATCCTGAAAAAAAAAAATAAGGAGACGACCCGCCCACCCGTGAGGGCACACCTTCATGCTGAAGACTGCTTGCCAGAAAAGGAACGTGGCGGCTGAGCACATGGGCGCCAGGCCGCTTGGGGTTTAAAAGACGTTTTTTCCTTCTGGTCCTGTGTGGGCAGCCTGGCAGACATGTTAGCCGCCGGATGGGTGCCAGAGAATCTGCGAAAGGACTGGGAAGCCAAGGCCCTAAGACAAAATGTATTTGGAAGGTGGGTGCTCTTTCCACCCGTCGCTTCCAAAATGATTTCGTCCAGTCGTGCACCGAAGAGTCGGGACCCAGCAAAAGGAAGGCCCGCAAGTGATCGCTTAGAGGAGGAATCTGCCGCCCAAACTTTAAGCGCAAACCTGACTGGTCCCATGCCTTGGCGACAATCACAGAAAAGTCATTGTGCAAGGGGAAAGTCTTGGAGGCATGCTTCGACCGCAGAAAGACAACCCCTGGTGGCGGGAGGGTCGTCCTGCACCTGGAAAGTGTCTCAGACAGCAGATACCAGGCTATCCACCATGGATGCAATTAGGGAAGACTGTTCCGGATCCACGTACGAGTCCGCAATCTCCCCCGCCAACATTAGGTCTCCCAGGAGGGAGGACGCCTGTGATTGGGAACCAGGAGGGGGAGGGGATGCTGAGGCGTCAGGAGGAATGGTGTCCTGCTCTGGGACGCTTGTTAGGAGGCCTGCCCCTGGAGTGGACGTCCCGAGATTGTGCGGACTGTGCAGACGGCGATTTATCAACCAAACGACCCATGAGAGAAAGGGTGGATTGGGATATCTTAGATAGGTCCTCCACTGCCCAGGACAGGGCCCGTGCCCAGTCTGGTCCCACACTGACAGATTGATCCTGCACTTCTGTGGGCTGGAAGGGGGGGGATTGGGCCCTGCCTGGGCGCATGGCATGCTGAGCACAGAGAGTCTACCTGTCCATGAGGAAATTTTACCTTGCAAATAGTACAAGCATAGTAGGTGGCTCTGCGGGTGGCCTGAAGGGAAGTACTGATTGAGCGCTATCAGCACACCATGTCTGACCCAATGCTGGAGAGGGTAGGGATATTCCTACCAGAATGTCCGGCGAACCCAGGTCCTGTGTTCCCCGACAGCTGCAGAGATCCGCCGAAGAAGGAAACATCCTGTCGTGGCAGGAAAGCTAGCCCCGCCCCCTCAGGACGCTGAGGAGCATGACTGGCACGAAACTGACGAGCGCAGCCACGCCCCCCTGCCATGTTCCACCACGCACTCTGTAGCGCATCGGGATCCTGATAGGACGGCCGGGACTCCCAAAATAACTACAAAGAGTCCATACGCGACCCAGCGGCGGGAGAGGTGACCGCAGAATGATGCACTGGGGAAAAAACAGCGCCCCCGGTACCCTAAATAGTGGAGCCACCAGGTTCCAATTAAAGCCAGCCCGCAAAACACAACCCCTGCATGACCAGCGGCGGCGCGAATGGCGTCCGCCCTAAGTAGTGGTATCGCTAGCCCCTCCGCCATGGCTGAGGTCCAAATCTGGAAGCAGGCAGAGGGTTGAGACTGGAGAAGGTGGTGGGAGAGGGATATACTTACCTGCCTTCATCTGTGTTCTTCACCCCGGCAGCCATGGTAACCACTCTGAAAAAGCTAAATGTCGGCTCCGGCAATGCGCCGAAACGACGTTTAGCTTAAAGCCGGATCCGGATCAATGCCTTTCAATGGGCATTGATCCCGGATCCGGCCTTGCGGCAAGTCTTCAGGATTTTTGGCCGGAGCAAAAAGCGCAGCATGCTGCGGTATTTTCTCCGGCCAAAAAACGTTCCGTACCGGAACTGAAGACATCCTGATGCATCCTGAACGGATTTCACTCCATTCAGAATGCATTAGGATAATCCTGATCAGGATTCTTCCGGCATAGAGCCCCGACGACGGAACTCTATGCCGGAAGACAATAACGCAGGTGTGAAAGAGCCCTTACACCAGTATGATAAATGACCCCCCACCCCTGTATGTATTTGGGGTCACTGTAATCGCACCGACCCAAAGAATAAAGATATTATGTTATTTCTACCGAAAGATGAAAACGCCAAAATGTATAAGATAAAAAGTGGCGTTATTGCTGTTTTTCTCCCCCATCTCCATCCCAGAAATAATTAATCCTCCCAGAATTAATAAAAGTTAGGCTACTTCCACACCTGCGTTAGGTGCGGATCCGTCTGGTGTCTGCACAGACGGATCCGCACCTATAATGCAAACGCTTGTATCCGCTCAGAACGGATCCGTTTGCATTACGATGAACATGCAAACTGATCCATTTTGACTAACACTGAAAGTCAATGGGGGACGGATCAGTTTTCAATTGCACCATATTGTGTCAGTGAAAACGGATCCGTCCCCATTGACTTACATTAAGTCAGGACGGATCCGTTTGGCTCAGTTTCGTCAGACGGACATCAAAACGCTGCAAGCTGCCTCCAGAGCGGAATGGAGACTGATCAGAGGCAAACTGATGCATTCTGAACGGATCCGCATCCATTCAGTATGCATTGGGGCTGAACTGATCCGTTTTGGGCCGCTTGTGAGATCCCTGAAACGGATCTCACAGGCGGACCCAGAAACGGCAGTTTGAAAGTAGCCTTTATCAGAAAGTAATGTGGACCCCAAAATTGCGCCATCAAAAAAATACAACTTACCCGGTAATAAACAAGCCCTCGTAAAGCTACATAGATGGGGGGGGGGGGGGGGGAAACGTTATAGCTCTTGGAAGGCGACGATTAAAAAAAGGAAGAAGAGCGCTGGTGAGTGAGGAGTCCTAGTGTAAATACATTATAAAACAGGGATCCGAAGCGACTGTGGCCCCGAGGTACCAGACAGCACCGAAGACGACGTCCGGTCCCCGTTTTAAAATACACAGATAGGAATACCGGAGTCATTCACCGAAGTCTCACACAACTTTTGGCGACATAACGTTTTCCTACACAGAGCCCATACATTTTAAACCCTTCACTACCGGAGGGATTTTCTTTTTCGTTTTTCTTCCCTATCTTCCTTCAGCCATAACTTTTTTATTTTTCTGTTCACATAACTGTATGAGGGCTTATTTTTTGCAGGACGAGTTGTACTTTCTAATGTGAATTATGGCATAAAATGTAGCGGGAAGCGGTAAAAATATTCCAAACGAGAAGGAATTCCTCCCTTGTTTTACGGATTTTGTTCCCACAGTGTTCCCTTTGCGGCAAAACTGACCCCTGCCCTTCATTCTCTGGGTCAGTACGATTACAACGTATGTATGGGTTTTATGTATAAATAGTCTAAAAATAAATTTAAACTTTCTTCAATTGTGACCCTCATGGGGGGGGGGGGCCTCGTTTTTTGCAGGACAATCTGTAGTTTTCATTGATACCATTTTGGAGTGTGTGACTTTTTGATCACATTTTATTAAGTAAGAGAAGCAATGAAAAAGAATGGCAAATTGGCCATTTTTACCCTTTTTTCCATTACGCCATATTGGAAAAATATTTTACAGAAAGGGGGCGATTTAAACTATTTTTTAAATTTTTTATATATATTTGACTTTTTCAATTTTTTTTGTAATGATTTTGAAGCACATATGAGCCTAAAAAAAAATGTATTTTGAAATATTTTATTTTGAACAATCATGTATTTTTAAAATTACTTTATTACTATCTATTGCTCATTCCTTCTGATGGCCTGCCATCTGGTGGCAAAAATAAGAATTACCGTTTGAATACTCTGCAGCGAGACCCAGAGCATTCAAACCAGTTACTGGCATCCCCATTGGCCACAGGGGATGTCGGTAGGATCCATGTAAGGGCCCTTTCACACTTGCGGCAGGACGGATCGACATGCTGTTCACCATGTCGGATCCGTCCTTCCGCTCCGTCCCCATTGACTATAATGGGGGCGGAGCTCCGGTGCAGCACGGTGGTGCACGGCGAAAGCCGCCGGACTAAAAAGTCAGACATGCAGGACTTTTTAGTCCGGCGGCTTTCGCCGTGCACCGCCGGAGCTCCGCCCCCTCTATAGTCAATGGGGACGGAGCGGCAGTCCGGCGGCGCTGCGAAATAGCGGAAGGACGGATCCGACATGGTGAACAGCATGTCGGATCCGTCCTGCTGCAAGTGTGAAAGGGCCCTTAGGCCTCATGTTGCACGAACACCGACTGTGGGGCAGCCGCAGCGGTTCACGGATCCATTCACTCTAACGGGTCCGCGATCAGGCCGTTCCTGCAAAAAGATAGGACATGTTCTATCTTTTTGCGGAACGGAAGTACGGGACGAAACCCCACAAAAGCACCCCGTAGTGCTCCCGTTCCGCACCTCCAGATTGGCGGACCCATTGAAGTGAATGGGTCTGCATTTGTGATGCGGAATGCATATGGAACGGTGCGCCTGTGTATTGTGGATACGCAAAACGGCAACGTGACACCTACGGCCGTGTGCAGGAAGCCTAAGCGTCACCTTCCGGGTTACTCAATCACGGCATCTAAAGCCTTTAAATACCGCGGTTAGCATTATTGCCGGATGCGGTAATTAGCCGCAGGTCTCTGAAACAGCAGAGACCTGCCAACCATGGAGCCCGATGCACGTGCGAGCGGGCGCCATCTTTTCCTATCGCTCCAGCACCGGACATGTACGGATGGGTGGGGGTCCCGGGAGTCGGAGCCCCACCCTTCAGAGACCGATTATGACCCGTCCGGAGGATAGCTCTACGAGATTTTCACGCAGCCCCACTGACTTCTATGGGGCCAGCGCCGTGTGAAAAACACTGAATATAGACCGTGCTGCGATTTTCACACAACGCACAAGTGATGCGTGAAGAACAACGCTCATGTGCACAGACCCACTGAAGTGAACGGGTCCGGAATCAGGGTGTTCGCACTAGTGTGAACGGGGCCTTATTCCTGGCGATAAAATCTCCTCAAACTTCATTAAAAACCTACAAGTGAACTAATAAACTGGTAAAACCCAAACCAGAAGGACTACAAGCCTCAGCAACACGGGCAGAAACAGGTGCCGGGTGTCTCTCACTAGGCCGACCGGTTAGTATGTGGGGAGGACTACTGACCCCAGTGTGGTGGTGCGGAGAGTGGGAGTTATACAGAAATGGGGAATGTCTTCCACTCCAGACGCCTGAGCCCCACAGCTGGGGGGGGGGGGGGTGACTGCACGTCTCAGGCTACAATACCACCGCTTGGAGCTCCACATTTACCAGCAAACATCCTCGGTCCGGCGGACGCTCCAGCCGCCTCGTCTTCCCGCCAATTTGTCTGCGCTTCTGAGGTAAAGTGAAACTGCCAATCACATGACCGGCGGGGGCGGGGAAGAGTCTATTCTAGTAATGAGATGTGGGTGGCGGTTGGTCCATTCCAAATGAGGGCGGGAGCGTTCGCTGCCTGCGGGATAATAGCTCACCCCCCAGGACGAGTGAGAACATGGAATATGTGGAAAACGGCAACCAATGGAAACACATGGCGCAAACCACAGCAGCCAATCAGAGCCCGCTGTCCTAGTCCTAATGAGGCGGATGTTATATGGAGAATGTGGGGGTGTTGTATGGAGAATGCGGGGGTGTTGTATGGAGAACGCGGGGGGGGTGTTGTATGGAGAACGCGGGGGGGGGGGGGGGGGTGTTGTATGGAGAACGCGAGGGGGGGGGGGTGTTGTATGGAGAACGCGGGGGGGGGGGGGGGTGTTGTATGGAGAACGGGGGGGGGGGGGGGGGTGTTGGGGGGGGGGGGGGGGGGTGTTGTATGGAGAACGTGGGGGTGTTGTATGGAGAACGCGAGGGGGGGGGGGTGTTGTATGGAGAACGGGGGGGTGTTGTATGGAGAACGCGAGGGGGGGGGGGTGTTGTATGGAGAACGGGGGGGGGGGGTGTTGTATGGAGAACGCGAGGGGGGGGGGGTGTTGTATGGAGAACGCGAGGGGGGGGGGGTGTTGTATGGAGAACGCGAGGGGGGGGGGGTGTTGTATGGAGAACGCGAGGGGGGGGGGGGGTTGTATGGAGAACGCGGGGGGGGGGTGTTGTATGGAGAACGCGGGGGGGGGGGGGGTGTTGTATGGAGAACGGGGGGGGGGGGGGGTATTGTATGGAGAACGGGGGGGGGGGGGGGGTGTTGTATGGAGAACGCGGGGGGGGGGGTGTTGTATGGAGAACGCGGGGGGGGGGGGGGTGTTGTATGGAGAACGCGAGGGGGGGGGGGGTGTTGTATGGAGAACGCGGGGGGGGGGGGGGGTGTTGTATGGAGAACGCGGGGGGGGGGGGGTGTGTTGTATGGAGGTATGGAGGGGGGGGGTGTTGTATGGAGGGGGGGGGGGGTGTTGTATGGAGGGGGGGGGGGTGTTGTATGGAGGGGGGGGGTGTTGTATGGAGGGGGGGGGGTGTTGTATGGGGGGGGGGGTGTTGTATGGGGGGGGGGTGTTGTATGGGGGGGGGGTGTGTTGTATGGGGGGGGGGGTGTTGTATGGAGGGGGGGGGTGTTGTATGGAGGGGGGGGGGTGTTGTATGGAGGGGGGGGGTGTTGTATGGAGGGGGGGGGGTGTTGTATGGAGAACGGGGGGGTGTTGTATGGAGAATGGGGGGGTGTTGTATGGAGAATGTGGGGGTGTTGTATAGAGAATGGGGGGGTGTTGTATAGAGAATGGGGGGGTGTTGTATGGAGAATGGGGGGTGTTGTATAGAGAATGGGGGGGTGTTGTATAGAGAATGGGGGGGTGTTGTATAGAGAATGGGGGGGTGTTGTATAGAGAATGGGGGGGGTGTTGTATGGAGAATGGGGGGTGTTGTATAGAGAATGGGGGGGTGTTGTATGGAGAATGCGGGGGTGTTGTATGGAGAATGTGGGGGTGTTGTATGTGGGGGTGTTGTATGTTGAATGTGGGGGTGTTATATGGAGAATGTGGGGGTGTTATATGGAGAATGCGGGGGTGTTGTATGGAGAATGCGGGGGTGTTATATGGAGAATGCGGGGGTGTTGTATGGAGAATGCGGGGGTGTTGTATGGAGAATGTGGGGGTGTTATATGGAGAACGTGGGGGTGTTGTATGGAGAACGTGGGGGTGTTGTATGGAGAACGTGGGGGTGTTGTATGGAGAACGTGGGGGTGTTGTATGGAGAACGTGGGGGTGTTGTATGGAGAACGTGGGGGTGTTGTATGGAGAATGTGGGGGTGTTATATGGAGAATGTGGGGTGTTGTATGGAGAATGTGGGGGTGTTGTATGGAGAATGTGGGGGTGTTGTATGGAGAATGGGGGGTGTTGTATAGAGAATGGGGGGGTGTTGTATAGAGAATGGGGGGGTGTTGTATGGAGAATGCGGGGGTGTTGTATGGAGAATGCGGGGGTGTTGTATGGAGGATGCGGGGGTGTTGTATGGAGAATGTGGGGGTGTTATATGGAGAATGTGGGGGTGTTATATGGAGAATGTGGGGTGTTGTATGGAGAATGTGGGGGTGTTGTATGGAGAATGGGGGGGTGTTGTATGGAGAATGTGGGGGTGTTGTATGGAGAATGGGGGGTGTTATATGGAGAATGGGGGGTGTTGTATGGAGAATGGGGGGTGTTGTATGGAGAATGGGGGGTGTTGTATGGAGAATATGGGGGTGTTGTATGGAGAACGCGGGGGGGGGGGGGTGTTGTATGGAGAACGCGGGGGGGGGGGGGGTGTTGTATGGAGAACGCGGGGGGGGGGGGGGGTGTTGTATGGAGAACGCGGGGGGGGGGGGGGGGGTGTTGTATGGAGAACGTGGGGGTGTTGTATGGAGAACGTGGGGGTGTTGTATGGAGAACGCGAGGGGGGGGGGGTGTTGTATGGAGAACGCGAGGGGGGGGGGGTGTTGTATGGAGAATGCGGGGGTGTTGTATGGAGAATGCGGGGGTGTTGTATGGAGAATGCGGGGGTGTTGTATGGAGAATGCGGGGGTGTTGTATGGAGAATGCGGGGGTGTTGTATGGAGAATGTGGGGGTGTTGTATGGAGAATGTGGGGGTGTTGTATGGAGAATGTGGGGGTGTTGTATGGAGAATGTGGGGGTGTTGTATGGAGAATGTGGGGGTGTTATATGGAGAATGTGGGGGTGTTATATGGAGAATGTGGGGGTGTTATATGGAGAATGTGGGGGTGTTATATGAGGATTTTATGGGCACTATATGGGGCACTGCAGAGTGAGAGCTTGTTCGGGGTGCAGGGAGAATATGACGGGGGAGGGGTGATATCCATGGCTGGTGTATACCAGGAGAGACCACTTCTGAGCGCTGTCCAGAGACCGCCTTCCATTGAACCATGAAGGAAATGCACTTCCTTCCCCTTGGAGAGACTGTTTTCTGCAGAACTGTCTGACGTGCCTTTTAATCAGTCACATATCAGCCTCGGAGTCCCCCGGACCTCTGCCCCCGGCCATTGTTCCACGTACCCACAGCTGATGGTCCCAGACTGCCTGTCTGCCCCACGTATGAATTCCAGAAGAAGACCTCTGAACGCAGGACGACATCTGCTAGAGCTTCTGTAGACCACCTCCAGCAGACACCTCACCAGCCTGGCCCCTGGGGTCTGCTGCCCACCGCTTCCCAAGAAGAACCTGGAAGACAATCAAAATACCCTCTGCAAGGAGACATCGGGGTCAGTCTCCCACTACGAGGACGGGACGGGAACGACCCTCAAGAGACCCTGAACTCAACTCAAAAACAAATTTGGAGACCCTGGCAGCGGTGGGGTCCCGGGAAGCGGGTATTTGTCACTGGATACTGGGAACACCTGGATAGTGCAAGCCCTTGACTTGGGGCCCCTGTGGCCCTTGGGTTGTAGGAGTATTCCTTCCATTTGTGTCCTTGGTAATGGCCAAGTGGTTTAAGGATCTCCCTCAGTCACTGAAGAATGTCTCGGACAGGGCCAAACCTGGTATTCCAGGAGCCAGGACCCTCCCTAAAGTTGGGGCGTCGCGAAAGAATTCCGGCACGGATTCGGCCGGATCCCAAAGTTCCTCTGTGAAAAACCGTAAAAACTCTTCATCCGATGGACAGGGCAAGGGGGCGAAGGAGGGCAGCCGGCTGTCTAGGGAGGGAATTCAGAGTTTTTTACAGGGCAGGAGCCGAAAAAACTCAAGGGACGAGGTGGGAATCCTCCGGGCCCCTAAGGGACACAGTACGTACATCAACCGCCTCATCAAGGTGGACCCTAGCCTCCAGGAGAAGAATGGAAGTAATTTCCAAGATGCAGAGGAACCCGGGCAAGACCAAGAGAAAGGCATCAAGGAGGAGACGGTGAGTAGAGACAAGGGGGCAATTAATGGATGCTGCCTCTAGTGGTCAGAGGCTGTAATGGCCGCGCTCCACCATGATATCTGATATAACTTTTGAACAAATTACCCCCCGTCCTGCATTATTGAATAAAACTGTCTCATTTATAACATGGCAGAGTGTTTTTACAAAAATATCTAATCCCTTTAAACAGTGAGTCCATGTCATTAACATTATGGGCACTATAAAAAAGTAGGAAAAAACTGTCTGTAATCCAAAATCCAAGCTGTAGCCACAGGAGGCGCTGTTTTCTCATGAGACCAGGATGTTCTTCTGTGTACCCATGATAGCAGTGAGGCAGGAGGCACATAGCGTCTCGTGCCTCATTGGGGTCACTAGTTCCTAGTTCATTACCGGCAGTGATTTCTGGTCCTTACTGTTACCTGACAACATTTATTAGAATTATACTGATTATCTGCTTCATCCCCCTCCTCATTACAGATCATTATTTTAGAGGATTACGCCGATCCCTACGACGCAAAGCGTACGAAAGGTCAGCGCGATGCCGAGAGGGTTGGTGAAAATGACGGGTACATGGAACCATACGACGCCCAGCAGATGATAACCGGTGAGTGACATCACCAAAGCATGAGCCTTTCTGTCCCATAATCTTAGTGACATCACCGCTCTCCACATATAAGTGATATATTAAATCAGTGACATCACCGCTCTCCACTTATACTGATATATTACATCAGTGACATCACTGCTCTCCACTTATACTGATATATTACATCAGTGACATCACCGCTCTCCACATATAATGATATATTACATCAGTGACATCACTGCTCTCCACATATAATGATATATTACATCAGTGACATCACCGCTCTCCACTTATAATGATATATTACATCAGTGACATCACAGCTCTCCACATATAGGTGATATATTACATCAGTGACATCACCGCTCTCCACATATAATGATATATTACATCAGTGACATCACTGCTCTCCACATATAGGTGATATATTACATCAGTGACATCACCGCTCTCCACTTATAATGATATATTACATCAGTGACATCACAGCTCTCCACATATAAGTGATATATTACATCAGTGACATCACAGCTCTCCACATATAATGATATATTACATCAGTGACATCACAGCTCTCCACATATAAGTGATATATTACATCAGTGACATCACAGCTCTCCACATATACTGATATATTACATCAGTGACATCACCGCTCTCCACATATAATGATATATTACATCAGTGACATCACTGCTCTCCACATATACTGATATATTACATCAGTGACATCACTGCTCTCCACATATACTGATATATTACATCAGTGACATCACTGCTCTCCACATATACTGATATATTACATCAGTGACATCACCGCTCTCCACATATAATGATATATTACATCAGTGACATCACTGCTCTCCACATATGATATATTACATCAGTGACATCACGGCTCTCCACATATAATGATATATTACATCAGTGACATCACAGCTCTCCACATATAATGATATATTACATCAGTGACATCACCGCTCTCCACATATAGGTGATATATTACATCAGTGACATCACTGCGCTCCACATATACTGATATATTACATCAGTGACATCACCGCTCTCCACATATAATAATATATTACATCAGTGACATCACTGCTCTCCACATATACTGATATATTACATCAGTGACATCACCGCTCTCCACATATAATAATATATTACATCAGTGACATCACCGCTCTCCACATATAATGATATATTACATCAGTGACATCACTGCTCTCCACATATAGGTGAAATATTACATCAGTGACATCACTGCTCTCCACATATAATGATATATTACATCACGCTCTCCACATATAGGTGATATATTACATCAGTGACATCACTGCTCTCCACATATAATGATATATTACATCAGTGACATCACCGCTCTTCACATATAAGTGATATATTACATCAGTGACATCACCGCTCTCCACATATACTGATATATTACATCAGTGACATCACCGCTCTCCACATATAATGATATATTACATCAGTGACATCACCGCTCTCCACATATAATGATATATTACATCAGTGACATCACCGCTCTCCACATATAGGTGATATATTACATCAGTGACATCACCGCTCTCCACATATAAGTGATATATTACATCAGTGACATCACTGCTCTCCACATATGATATATTACATCAGTGACATCACCGCTGTCCATATTCCCACCCCTCTGTCACCTATATTACTCTCAGACCCCTTTACTTTCCATCACCCCCCTCGCTGCTCCCACCACTGGGCCAGTAAAATGGTGAAACAAACAAGCTGTCAGGAAGGATATCAACTTTAACCCCTTATCGGCCGTGCCGCCTGTGCCCCCCAGTCACATGGAATCAAGGGACAGTTGAAGCGGGGGTTGAAGTTCAGGACCCTGTATTATATCAGGGACATGTATCCTCCAATCTCTGCTCCTTATCTCTCCCTCCAGAAGGAAACTCCAGCTTCCTGCCCCCCCCCCCCCCCCATATGTCCCTAGAGGTAGCACCCCTCCCCCTGTGCCAACAGTGTGGGATTTCCATCCATACACACTATGAACCTATGACGCGTTTCATTCCAGGATTTTATACATAATCCGTGACTTCTGGTGGAGACACTCTGCCCCCCGGTGATGTCACCGCTGCCCCCTGATGATGTCACACCACTGATTGCCCTATGGTTAAGGGGGCGCCTCGCTCGGCCTAATTCCATACTCTTCATTAAGGGTATTTTCCAAACTCAGCGCGGCTGGGTGTGACTTCCCGCGGCCGTTTCCTGCCTCTCAGGATGGCTTCCGATGGCGAGCGGCTCTGCTCCAAGAGGAAGGATGCAGTGGCGGCAAACAGGATGGGCTCCGTTGCCATGCCGCCAAGACAATCCAGACTCCATCCACAAAAAAGGGCGGAGGCGGCCGGGGAGAGACGTCTTGTGACGCTGGATACTGCTCTGCGGCGATTCCGATTTTTTAAAATTAATATATAATGAGCCCCTCGCCCTATGGATGTGGTACATGATAAATGGAGCACACAGCTCCACCTGCAGGCTGCATGGAGTATGGCAGTTGGGGATATTACATATTCAGGTTAATATTCTCCAACTGTGGCAAAACTACAACTCCCAGCATGCTATGGCAGCGGGGCATTGTCTGTCTATACTCTAGGAGGCCTGTCCAGCGCCCCCTATGTCTAATACGCTTCCTGGGGTCTTCCTATAACGCGCCCTTCCTCCCCTTGTATTTCAGAGATCCGGCGGCAGGGATCCCGGGATCAGCTGATCACTGAGCTCCTCCTGATGGAGCTTGGCTCCCAGAACGAGGTGAAGCCGGAGGTGAAGGGGCAGGGCTCGCAGGAGCTGCTGGCGAAACCCCCCCAGCTGTACGACACGCCGTATGAGCCCCCCGAATCCGAGCTCAGTGCCGCGGAGGAGCAGAAGCAGCGGCCTGCGGACGGGACGCGGCCAGAGAATGACGAGCGCCCAGCGGAGGAGTATGAGCAACCGTGGGAGTGGAAGAAGGAGCATATTGTAAGAGCGCTCTCCGGTAAGCGTCAGCTCTGGGGGGCCTTATTCTAACAGATCTGTACTTGCTGTCAGTGAATAGAAATGGGTTCCCTGTACATTACTGAACCATCCTCCTGTATCTCACGTCCGCCCGTCTTCTGGTTCTCCTGCAGTCCAGTTTGAAGCAGAGCGGAGCCCCGTGAAGGAAGAGTCCGGGCGGCTGCACCAGCGCCAGAAGAGCTGGACCGCCAAAGTTCTGAAGCAATCTCAGCCAGATCCGAGCGAGAAGGTGGATCCGACGCTGCCCCTGGAGAAGCAGAGGTGAGGTCTGCAGGGTCCGGGGGGGTCTGACTGGAAGGACTGTATTGTAATACATTGTGCCCCCTCTTGTGGTCACAGCTGGTATCACGGCGCAGTAACGCGGGCAGAGGCAGAGAGTCGGCTGCAGTCGTGCCGCGAGGCGAGCTACCTCCTGCGCAACAGCGAATCCGGGAACAGCAAATATTCCATTGCCCTGAAGTGAGTACAACAAAGACGCCTTCAGAGCCTAATTGTATGAATGGTCCTCGCTAGTCCTGAGACTCTGCACCCCACCCGTTATACCAGGGAAATGCCCTGCCAGACCCCCAAACTAGGCTCATAAATCTATCAGACCCCTAATATTAATCCCACCCCAGACCAGGCGTGGTTTCCTGGGGTTGTCAGTGTCAGGACCTGGGTACCGGGGGTCAGCAGGGTCCAGACGGTTGGCACCCCCAGTCTGGGTTCAGCCTCAGGACACTTTCTCTGTTTCCTCCTAGGACCAGCCAAGGATGCGTCCATATCATTGTGGCCCAAACCAAAGACAACAAGTTCACCCTGAACCAGACGAGCGGCGTCTTCTGCAGCATCCCCGAGGTGATCCACTACTACTCCAGCCAGAAGCTGCCCTTCAAGGGGGCCGAGCACATGAGCCTGCTGTACCCAGTGCCCAGAGCCCAGTGAGCCGCCGCTCTCCTCCTGCCATCTGCACGCCCCCCTCCAGCACAATACGCTTTGTTGTATATCTCCCCCCACAAGAGACGAGAAGTACGTTCCAGAAGGACCAGAGGAGGTGACCGCCGGTGAGAAATGGAAAGAATAGGACGTGCCTTACTGACTGAGACATTGAAACGAGGGCTGCATGAATCCTAAGAAAGTGCAGAAAACTGAAAAGAAACTCAAGTCTTATTGTAGTTCACAAGAGCCACCAGCAGATGGCGCTGCTCTTCACAGAGTCCGCAGTCACCAGCAGATGGCGCTGCTCTTCACAGAGTCCGCAGTCACCAGCAGATGGCGCTGCTCTTCACAGAGTCCACAGTCACCAGCAGATGGCGCTGCTCTTCAGAGTCCACAGTCACCAGCAGATGGCGCTGCTCTCCACAGAGTCTGCAGTCACCAGCAGATGGCGCTGCTCTCCACAGAGTCCGCAGTCACCAGCAGATGGCGCTGCTCTTCAGAGTCCACAGTCACCAGCAGATGGTGCTGCTTTTCACAGAGTCCACAGTCACCAGCAGATGGCGCTGCTCTTCACTGAGTCCGCAGTCACCAGCAGATGGCGCTGCTCTTCAGAGTCCACAGTCACCAGCAGATGGCGCTGCTTTTCACAGAGTCCGCAGTCACCAGCAGATGGCGCTGCTCTTCACAGAGTCCGCAGTCACCAGAAGATGGCGCTGCTCTTCACAGAGTCCGCAGTCACCAGCAGATGGCGCTGCTCTTCACAGAGTCCGCAGTCACCAGCAGATGGCGCTGCTTTTCACAGAGTCCGCAGTCACCAGCAGATGGCGCTGCTCTTCACAGAGTCCACAGTCACCAGCAGATGGCGCTGCTCTTCAGAGTCCACAGTCACCAGCAGATGGCGCTGCTCTTCACAGAGTCCGCAGTCACCAGCAGATGGCGCTGCTCTCCACAGAGTCCACAGTCACCAGCAGATGGCGCTGCTCTCCACAGAGTCCACAGTCACCAGCAGATGGCGCTGCTCTCCACAGAGTCCACAGTCACCAGCAGATGGCGCTGCTCTCCACAGAGTCCACAGTCACCAGCAGATGGCGCTGCTCTCCACAGAGTCCGCAGTCACCAGCAGATGGCGCTGCTCTTCACAGAGTCCACAGTCACCAGCAGATGGCGCTGCTCTCCAGAGTCCGCAGTCACCAGCAGATGGCGCTGCTCTCCACAGAGTCTGCAGTCACCAGCAGATGGCGCTGCTCTTCACAGAGTCCACAGTCACCAGCAGATGGCGCTGCTCTTCACAGAGTCCGCAGTCACCAGCAGATGGCGCTGCTCTTCACAGAGTCCGCAGTCACCAGCAGATGGCGCTGCTCTCCAGAAAGAGCCTGTACTCCCCAGCAGATGGCGCTGCTCTCCACAGAGACTGTACTCCCCAGCAGATGGCGCTGCCCTCCACACACAGACTGTACTCCCCAGCAGATGGCGCTGCCCTCCGCACACAGACTGTACTCCCCAGCAGATGGCGCTGCCCTCCGCACACAGACTGTACTCCCCAGCAGATGGCGCTGCCCTCCGCACACAGACTGTACTCCCCAGCAGATGGCGCTGCCCTCCGCACACAGACTGTACTCCCCAGCAGATGGCGCCACTGTGCACGCACTCCTCCCTCCATCTTGCAGCTGCTTGTATTATACATGTACATTAGCTAATAAAGTGTCTGTACATTCAGCGTTTGACTGTGTGCGGTTCTGGGTTGTATCCTGACCGGGATGACCGTAGCCACATGTAGTAATGATCACTCAATTGATGTTCTGGACAATCCTAGTGAAGGGTTAACATCTGTCTGACAACCTTCATCAGACTGTTGGGCGCCTGTTGTCAGAGCTGGAGCGTGCACCGGACACTGATGAAGGCGGTCAGACAGAAATCTATCACGTGGATTGCCTGGAACATCAATAGATAAAAGCTTTGGCTGTGACTGGAGGCGGCGGAGGGACGGCCTCCGCCATCTTCTGTCCATTGTGCTGGAGATGAGGACGTGACATCGAGGAAGAGCGAGTAACGTGTGCTACCAGGAGGAGTAGTGGAGGAACGATAGTGGTGTAGTAATAGTGTAGGAGGAGTATAAGTAATAGATGAATAGGCAGTGTAGTAGTAGAGGAGTAATACAGGAACATTAGTAGTAACAAGCGTAGCAGAGTATTGGTAATTGAGGAGAGGTAGTATAGTTATAGTAGGAGTAGTAATAGGGGAGAGGTAGTATAGTAAAAGAAAGGTATTAGAGAAGTAGTAGCAATAATGGAGTAGTAGTAATAGAAGAGTAGTAGTGTTTGTGAAGCAGTTATAAAGGAGTAGTATTTATAGTATTAATAGTAGAGTAGTAGTATAAATCGAGGTGTACTAGTTTCTGGAGTAGTAATAGAGGAGTAGCAGACTTTGTGAAGTAGTAGTAATAAAGAAGTAGTCATTGTGGAGTAGTAGCAATAGAGGAGTAGTGGTTTTAGTGGAGTATTAGTAATAAAGGAGTAGCAATATTCGTGGAGCAGCAGTAATAGAGTAGTAGTAGTAATAGAGGAGGAGTAGTCTTTGTGGATTAAGAGTAATAGAGTAGTTATAGGGAGTAGTAGTCCTTGTGGATTAAGAGTAGTTATAGGGAGTAGTAGTAATAGAGGAGTAGTAGTCCTTGTGGATTAAGAGTAGTAATAGGGAGTAGTAGTAGTAATAGAGGAGTAGTAGTCCCTGTGGATAAAGAGTAATAAAGTAGTTATAGGGAGTAGTAGTAATAGAGGAGTAGTAGTCCTTGTGTATTAAGAGTAGTTATAGGGAGTAGTAGTACTAGAGGAGTAGTAGTCCTTGTGGATTAAGAGTAGTTATAAGGAGTAGTAGTAGTACTAGAGGAGTAGTAGTCCTTGTGGATTAAGAGTAGTGATAAGGAGTAGTAGTAATAGAGGAGTAGTAGTCCTTGTGGATTAAGAGTAGTGATAAGGAGTAGTAGTAATAGAGGAGTAGTAGTCCTTGTGGATTAAGAGTAGTGATAAGGAGTAGTAGTAATAGAGGAGTAGTAGTCCTTGTGGATTAAGAGTAGTGATAAGGAGTAGTAGTAATAGAGGAGTAGTAGTCCTTGTGGATTAAGAGTAGTTATAAGGAGTAGTAGTAGTAATAGAGGAGTAGTAGTGATAAGGAGTAGTAGTAATAGAGGAGTAGTAGTCCTTGTGGATTAAGAGTAGTTATAAGGAGTAGTAGTAGTAATAGAGGAGTAGTAGTCCTTGTGGATTAAGAGTAGTTATAAGGAGTAGTAGTAATAGAGGAGTAGTAGTCCTTGTGGATTAAGAGTAGTGATAAGGAGTAGTAGTAATAGAGGAGTAGTAGTCCTTGTGGATTAAGAGTAGTTATAAGGAGTAGTAGTAGTAATAGAGGAGTAGTAGTCCTTGTGGATTAAGAGTAGTGATAAGGAGTAGTAGTAATAGAGGAGTAGTAGTCCTTGTGGATTAAGAGTAGTGATAAGGAGTAGTAGTAATAGAGGAGTAGTAGTCCTTGTGGATTAAGAGTAGTGATAAGGAGTAGTAGTAATAGAGGAGTAGTAGTCCTTGTGGATTAAGAGTAGTTATAAGGAGTAGTAGTAGTAATAGAGGAGTAGTAGTCCTTGTGGATTAAGAGTAGTTATAAGGAGTAGTAGTAGTAATAGAGGAGTAGTAGTCCTTGTGGATTAAGAGTAGTTATAAGGAGTAGTAGTAGTAATAGAGAAGTAGTAGTCCTTGTGGATTAAGAGTAGTTATAAGGAGTAGTAGTAGTAATAGAGGAGTAGTAGTCCTTGTGGATTAAGAGTAGTGATAAGGAGTAGTAGTACTAGAGGAGTAGTAGTCCTTGTGGATTAAGAGTAGTGATAAGGAGTAGTAGTACTAGAGGAGTAGTAGTCCTTGTGGATTAAGAGTAGTGATAAGGAGTAGTAGTACTAGAGGAGTAGTAGTCCTTGTGGATTAAGAGTAGTGATAAGGAGTAGTAGTACTAGAGGAGTAGTAGTCCTTGTGGATTAAGAGTAGTGATAAGGAGTAGTAGTAGTAATAGAAGAGTAGTAGTCCTTGTGGATTAAGAGTAGTTATAAGGAGTAGTAGTAGTAATAGAGGAGTAGTAGTCCTTGTGGATTAAGAGTAGTGATAAGGAGTAGTAGTAATAGAGGAGTAGTAGTCCTTGTGGATTAAGAGTAGTGATAAGGAGTAGTAGTAATAGAGGAGTAGTAGTCCTTGTGGATTAAGAGTAGTTATAAGGAGTAGTAGTAGTAATAGAAGAGTAGTAGTCCTTGTGGATTAAGAGTAGTTATAAGGAGTAGTAGTAGTAATAGAGGAGTAGTAGTCCTTGTGGATTAAGAGTAGTGATAAGGAGTAGTAGTACTAGAGGAGTAGTAGTCCTTGTGGATTAAGAGTAGTGATAAGGAGTAGTAGTACTAGAGGAGTAGTAGTCCTTGTGGATTAAGAGTAGTGATAAGGAGTAGTAGTACTAGAGGAGTAGTAGTCCTTGTGGATTAAGAGTAGTGATAAGGAGTAGTAGTAATAGAGGAGTAGTAGTCCTTGTGGAGTAGTAGTAGTAACAGAGGGGCAGCGGTGCCTTGTCGTTCACCACAAGCAGACGTTGTGTAGCGGAAGGAGAGGCTGGCGGGTGATATATACCGTAGTTCCTCCTGAGACAGGCGGACGCCCATTACTGTCAGGAATACTCGGGGGTCCCCCTTACCATGTGCGATGTTCCTCTTTATTCGCGGAAACCAATAAACATGACACAAGCAAAAACTCCCAAAATAGCGCCATGACTGACCGGAGGTAACGGGGCCGCGACCTCACCCAGAAACCCCCCCGAGTCATGTGATCCACGTCCACTTCAATACAAGTGTCTCCCATACGTTTCCAGCACTGACTTAAAGGGCCACACCGCCAAAAATACAAAGTCCCAGGGGTGTGCCTGGCGATCCAGCTGTTTGGGGGAGTCGTTTCCAGGTCGCACTCACTTCCTGTTCCTCTCCATCATTATGACTATATACATATACACACCCTGTCACAACCGATGCCGATATTTCCGTGCGCTGCATTCTGATTGGTCGGTCCAGTCTACCACAGTCCAGGCGTCTGACGCCTGGTTTTAGGTCTTTTTCTTCACTCTCCATCCAGCAATGGCGGAAAGGTGACCACCACCGACGAGGGCGAGGACATCAGGGCGGACTCAGTCGCCGGCGGCTGCGCTGATGAGAGGTGCAACAGAGAGCGCAGGACACCCCACTGCAATTTGAGGAATTTCATTTCCTGAAACCTGAAGCAGAAGATTTATAGGCAGTGAATGACGGGCACCGTCCCTTTAAATAAAAAAATCCAATATGGCCGCCAACAGCGTTCACCGGGCATGTCACCCAGCTTTCCCTGGATCAGTCCACCATCTTATATGGTGACCGGGGGCAGAGAACGGGGTCTCACCTTATGCACAGTCCGAGGACGAATAGGATGACGAGACCAAGACTGACACAGGCAGCGATCCAAAAAATGCGGGTCACCGGCCGAACCTCGTCTGTAGGGAGACAGCAAAGTGAACCGAGGAAGCTGCCGAACCCCGAGTGTCAGTGTCATTATCCTGTACCCCGAGTGTCATTATCCTGTACCCCGAGTGTCATTATCCTGTACCCCCAGTGTCATTATCCTGTACCCCCAGTGTCATTATCCTGTACCCCCAGTGTCAGTGTCATTATCCTGTACCCCCAGTGTCAGTGTCATTATCCTGTACCCCCAGTGTCATTATCCTGTACCCCCAGTGTCATTATCCTGTACCCCCAGTGTCAGTGTCATTATCCTGTACCCCCAGTGTCATTATCCTGTACCCCCAGTGTCATAATCCTGTACCCCCAGTGTCATAATCCTGTACCCCCAGTGTCATAATCCTGTACCCCCAGTGTCAGTGTCATTATCCTGTACCCGCAGTGTCATTATCCTGTACCCCGAGTGTCATTATCCTGTACCCCGAGTGTCATTATCCTGTACCCCGAGTGTCATTATCCTGTACCCCCAGTGTCATTATCCTGTACCCCCAGTGTCATTATCCTGTACCCCCAGTGTCATTATCCTGTACCCCCAGTGTCAGTGTCATTATCTTGTACCCCGAGTGTCAGTGTCATTATCCTGTACCCCAAGTGTCAGTGTCATTATCCTGTACCCGCAGTGTCAGTGTCATTATCCTGTACCCCGAGTGTCAGTGTCATTATCCTGTACCCCCAGTGTCATCATTATACTGTACCCCCAGTGTCATTATCCTGTACCCCGAGTGTCAGTGTCATTATCCTGTACCCCCAGTGTCATCATTATACTGTACCCCGAGTGTCATTATCCTGTACCCCGAGTGTCAGTGTCATTATCCTGTACCCCGAGTGTCAGTGTCATTATCCTGTACCCCCAGTGTCAGTGTCATTATCCTGTACCCCCAGTGTCAGTGTCATTATCCTGTACCCCGAGTGTCAGTGTCATTATCCTGTACCCCGAGTGTCAGCGTCATTATCCTGTACCCCGAGTGTCAGCGTCATTATCCTGTACCCCAAGTGTCAGTGTCATTATCCTGTACCCCCAGTGTCAGTGTCCTTATCCTGTACCCCGAGTGTCAGTGTCATTATCCTGTACCCTGAGTGTCAGTGTCATTATCCTGTACCGAGTGTCAGTGTCATTATCCTGTACCCCGAGTGTCAGTGTCATTATCCTGTACCCCCAGTGTCAGTGTCATTATCCTGTACCCCCAGTGTCAGTGTCATTATCCTGTACCCCCAGTGTCAGTGTCATTATCTTGTACCCCGAGTGTCAGTGTCATTATCCTGTACCCCGAGTGTCAGTGTCATTATCCTGTACCCCCAGTGTCAGCGTCATTATCCTGTACCCCCAGTGTCAGCGTCATTATCCTGTACCCCCAGTGTCAGCGTCATTATCCTGTACCCCCAGTGTCAGCGTCGTTATCCTGTACCCCGAGTGTCAGCGTCGTTATCCTGTACCCCGAGTGTCAGCGTCGTTATCCTGTACCCCGAGTATCAGTGTCATTATCCTGTACACCGAGTGTCAGTGTCATTATCCTGTACCCCGAGTGTCAGTGTCATTATCCTGTACCCCCAGTGTCATTATCCTGTACCCCCAGTGTCATTATCCTGTACCCCCAGTGTCATTATCCTGTACCCCCAGTGTCAGTGTCATTATCTTGTACCCCGAGTGTCAGTGTCATTATCCTGTACCCCCAGTGTCATTATCCTGTACCCGCAGTGTCAGTGTCATTATCCTGTACCCGCAGTGTCAGTGTCATTATCCTGTACCCCGAGTGTCAGTGTCATTATCCTGTACCCCCAGTGTCATCATTATACTGTACCCCCAGTGTCATTATCCTGTACCCCGAGTGTCAGTGTCATTATCCTGTACCCCCAGTGTCATTATCCTGTACCCGCAGTGTCAGTGTCATTATCCTGTACCCGCAGTGTCAGTGTCATTATCCTGTACCCCGAGTGTCAGTGTCATTATCCTGTACCCCGAGTGTCAGTGTCATTATCCTGTACCCCCAGTGTCATCATTATACTGTACCCCGAGTGTCAGTGTCATTATCCTGTACCCCGAGTGTCAGTGTCATTATCCTGTACCCCCAGTGTCAGTGTCATTATCCTGTACCCCGAGTGTCATTATCCTGTATCTCGAGTGTCAGTGTCATTATCCTGTACCCCCAGTGTCAGTGTCATTATCCTGTACCCCGAGTGTCAGTGTCATTATCCTGTACCCCGAGTGTCAGTGTCATTATCCTGTACCCCGAGTGTCAGTGTCATTATCCTGTACCCCGAGTGTCAGTGTCATTATCCTGTACCCCCAGTGTCAGTGTCATTATCCTGTACCCCCAGTGTCAGTGTCATTATCCTGTACCCCCAGTGTCAGTGTCATTATCTTGTACCCCGAGTGTCAGTGTCATTATCCTGTACCCCGAGTGTCAGTGTCATTATCCTGTACCCCCAGTGTCAGTGTCATTATCCTGTACCCCCAGTGTCAGTGTCATTATCCTGTACCCCCAGTGTCATTATCCTGTACCCCCAGTGTCATTATCCTGTACCCCCAGTGTCAGTGTCATTATCTTGTACCCCGAGTGTCAGTGTCATTATCCTGTACCCGCAGTGTCAGTGTCATTATCCTGTACCCCGAGTGTCAGTGTCATTATCCTGTACCCCCAGTGTCATCATTATACTGTACCCCCAGTGTCATTATCCTGTACCCCGAGTGTCAGTGTCATTATCCTGTACCCCGAGTGTCAGTGTCATTATCCTGTACCCCCAGTGTCATCATTATACTGTACCCCGAGTGTCATTATCCTGTACCCCGAGTGTCAGTGTCATTATCCTGTACCCCCAGTGTCAGTGTCATTATCCTGTACCCCCAGTGTCATCATTATACTGTACCCCGAGTGTCATTATCCTGTATCTCGAGTGTCATTATCCTGTATCTCGAGTGTCAGTGTCATTATCCTGTACCCCCAGTGTCAGTTTCATTATCCTGTACCCCGAGTGTCAGTGTCATTATCCTGTACCCCGAGTGTCAGTGTCATTATCCTGTACCCCGAGTGTCAGTGTCATTATCCTGTACCCCGAGTGTCAGTGTCATTATCCTGTACCCCCAGTGTCAGTGTCATTATCCTGTACCCCCAGTGTCAGTGTCATTATCTTGTACCCCGAGTGTCAGTGTCATTATCCTGTACCCCCAGTGTCAGCGTCATTATCCTGTACCCCCAGTGTCAGCGTCGTTATCCTGTACCCCCAGTGTCAGCGTCGTTATCCTGTACCCCCAGTGTCAGCGTCGTTATCCTGTACCCCGAGTGTCAGCGTCGTTATCCTGTACCCCGAGTGTCAGCGTCGTTATCCTGTACCCCGAGTATCAGTGTCATTATCCTGTACCCCGAGTGTCAGTGTCATTATCCTGTACCCCGAGTGTCAGTGTCATTATCCTGTACCCCGAGTATCAGTGTCATTATCCTGTACCCCCAGTGTCAGCGTCATTATCCTGTACCCCGAGTGTCAGCGTCATTATCCTGTACCCCGAGTGTCAGTGTCATTATCCTGTACCCCGAGTGTCAGCGCCATTATCCTGTACCCCGAGTGTCAGCGCCATTATCCTGTACCCCGAGTGTCAGCGTCATTATAATGTACCCCAAGTCTAAGTGTCATTATCCTGTACCCCCAGTGTCAGTGTCATTATCCTGTACCCCCAGTGTCAGTGTCATTATCCTGTACCCCCAGTGTCAGTGTCATTATCCTGTACCCCCAGTGTCAGCGTCATTATCCTGTACCCCCAGTGTCAGTGTCATTATCCTGTACCCCGAGTGTCAGTGTCATTATCCTGTACCCCGAGTGTCAGCGTCGTTATCCTGTACCCCGAGTGTCAGCGTCGTTATCCTGTACCCCGAGTATCAGTGTCATTATCCTGTACCCCGAGTGTCAGTGTCATTATCCTGTACCCCGAGTGTCAGTGTCATTATCCTGTACCCCGAGTATCAGTGTCATTATCCTGTACCCCCAGTGTCAGCGTCATTATCCTGTACCCCGAGTGTCAGCGTCATTATCCTGTACCCCGAGTGTCAGTGTCATTATCCTGTACCCCGAGTGTCAGCGCCATTATCCTGTACCCCGAGTGTCAGCGCCATTATCCTGTACCCCGAGTGTCAGCGTCATTATAATGTACCCCAAGTCTAAGTGTCATTATCCTGTACCCCCAGTGTCAGTGTCATTATCCTGTACCCCCAGTGTCAGTGTCATTATCCTGTACCCCCAGTGTCAGTGTCATTATCCTGTACCCCCAGTGTCAGCGTCATTATCCTGTACCCCCAGTGTCAGTGTCATTATCCTGTACCCCGAGTGTCAGTGTCATTATCCTGTACCCCCAGTGTCATTATCCTGTACCCCGAGTGTCAGTGTCATTATCCTGTACCCTCAGTGTCAGTATCCTGTACCCCCAGTCTCATTATCCTGTACCCCCAGTGTCAGTGTCATTATCCTGTACCCTGAGTGTCAGTGTCATTATCCTGTACCCCCAGTGTCATTATCCTGTACCCCCAGTGTCATTATCCTGTACCCCCAGTGTCATTATCCTGTACCCCCAGTGTCAGTGTCATTATCCTGTACCCCCAGTGTCAGTGTCATTATCCTGTACCCCCAGTGTCAGTGTCATTATCCTGTACCCCGAGTGTCAGTGTCATTATCCCGTACCCCGAGTGTGTTTGTCACATTCACCCTCATCCAGGGGGTCTTCTTCATCTTGAGATGTCGGGTGGTCGTACTTGAAGGGTACGTGCTCAGTAAAGCCTTACATGAGTGAGACGTCCTTGGTGACGAGTGTCAGCGTCATTATCCTGTACTCCGAGTGTCAGCGTCATTATCCTGTACTCCGAGTGTCAGTGTCATTATCCTGTACCCCGAGTGTCATTATCCTGTACCCCCAGTGTCAGTGTCATTATCCTGTACCCCGAGTGTCAGTGTCATTATCCTGTACCCCGAGTGTCAGCGTCATTATCCTGTACCCCGAGTGTCAGCGTCATTATCCTGTACACCCAGTGTCAGCGTCATTATCCTGTACCCCCAGTGTCAGCGTCATTATCCTGTACCCCCAGTGTCATTATCCTGTACCCCCAGTGTCATTATCCTGTACCCCCAGTGTCAGTGTCATTATCCTGTACCCCCAGTGTCAGTGTCATTATCCTGTACCCCTAGTGTCATTATCCTGTCCCCCCAGTGTCATTATCCTGTACCCCCAGTGTCATTATCCTGTACCCCCAGTGTCATTATCCTGTACCCCCAGTGTCATTATCCTGTACCCCCAGTGTCAGTGTCATTATCCCGTACCCCGAGTGTGTTTGTCACATTCACCCTCATCCAGGGGGTCTTCTTCATCTTGAGATGTCGGGTGGTCGTACTTGAAGGGTACCTGCTCAGTAAAGCCTTACATGAGTGAGACGTCCCTGGTGACAGGTCAGTTCCCTTCTCCTCCCGCTCTGACACTTACCAGCGTTGTTGTGGCTCCATCTAGGAAGGAAGAACATCCGGATTATTTCACCCTCTACCTGTATGGGTGCTCCGGGTGCCTCCCCTGATACATGACAGCACTCTGCCTGCAGCCACCATTAGGGGGAGCTCACTGCACAGATTATCTCAGATGGTGTCACACTCCCTCTAGTGGTGGCTGCTGGTGTTGTGCTGAGGGAAGCCATTCATTGCTGCCCCCCTAGCAGTCATGGACCCTGATGTAAGGGGAAAATGGCATTTAATATAATAGAGGACACAGCAAAAGGAGGTCTTACCTGACCAAGGGACCCCCACGGCCTCCTCACTCCAAGAGCCCCAATTTTTCTGATATTCCTCCCTTGCTCGCACTTGGATGAGATGTCTTCTCCCCATCAAGGCATCATGGATAATGAAGCTCATTTCTGTGGTTGTACCCTGAAGAAAATCCAGAAGACGGTTATATTTTTGGCGTATGCTCCAGTCACATCCAGAGCTGCCTCCAGAATTTGGATGAACTCTTGCAAATATTCACCTACAGTCAAGTTCATGCCTTATACTCCAGTAACATCTAAAGCAGCACGCCGAATGCAGCTCCATTCTAGAAATAAAGCTCCTAGCATTACCTTACGTCTTGTCTTAAGCTCCGCTCACATCCAGAGCTGTCTTTACATCAGATATCATTGTGGCCAACCCTGTGAATCAATTCTTAGCTTACAGCCTATACTCCAGTCACATCCAGAGCTGCAGTCAGTTATATTTGGCTTTCCCCTGATTAGCACATGTAAGACTCAGTAAAATGTCTTTACTTCGCATCCTAGGCTCTAGTTACTTCCAAAGCTGCACTCAGAAATCTCCTGGACTCCACAGGACCTCCATCCTTGATCAGCTGCACTTTGCCATTCTCCCCCCACTGCACCAGCTGCATATCCCAAAATGCGGCGCGCTGCAGTGCATTGTGGGATGCATTCCAGGTGGCAGCTTTGCCTGCAATTGGAGATGGGATGTCACCTCACATAATAAACGCAACTTTGTATGTAACTGGAGCATAGCAAAAGATATAATGTTCATTTGTGGATGCAGCTTTGGATGTGACCGGAGTAGAAGGCAGGATGTAACACACTTGTGAACGCAGATTTGGATGTGACCGGAGTAGAAGGCAGGATGTAACCCACTTGTGAACGCAGCTTTGGATGTGACTGGAGTCTGTGTGCTGATGCTGTCAGGTTTCTCAGGCTCAGGTAATGGCGGGGGCGTTCGCCTTCACATTTCCACCAATAGTTTCACTTTCACCAAAAACATAGGGGTTGGAGTTGCGGACGTTGCGCGGTGACTCACGTTTGACTGGTGCGGCGAGTTCTCCACCCGGTACAGAACCTGGTACACGAGGCCGTAGAACGGGTTCTCCCAGAACTCCGGCAGGCTCCAGCTCACCCGCAGTCTCCTGGGACGGTGCTCCACTGGGGTCACCCGGACATTGAGGGGGGGGGCGACGTGTACTGGGAAGAGGGATCGGATGTAAATCTGCGGCACAACTGCCCCCCCCCATATGTCTGTGTATGACAGTATTACGTAGAGAATGGCGGTACTATGTAGGCTCTGTATGTCAGTATAATATAGATAACAGCGATACTATGCAGGCTGCATTTGGCAGTATTATGTAGATGACGGCAGTATTATACAGGCGGTGTATGGCAGTATTGTGTAGATAACGGCAGTATTATACAGGCGGTGTATGGCAGTAGTGTGTAGATACTGGCGGTATTATGTGTATGGCAGTAGTGTGTAGATACTGGCGGTATTATGTGTATGGCAGTAGTGTGTAGATACTGGCGGTATTATGTGTATGGCAGTATTGTGTAGATACTGGCGGTATTATGTGTATGGCAGTAGTGTGTAGATACTGGCGGTATTATGTGTATGGCAGTAGTGTGTAGATACTGGCGGTATTATGTGTATGGCAGTAGTGTGTAGATACTGGCGGTATTATGTGTATGGCAGTATTGTGTAGATACTGGCGGTATTATGTGTATGGCAGTATTGTGTAGATGACGGCAGTATTATACAGGCGGTGTATGGCAGTATTGTGTAGATAACGGCAGTATTATACAGGCGGTGTATGGCAGTAGTGTGTAGATACTGGCGGTATTATGTGTATGGCAGTATTGTGTAGATACTGGCGGTATTATGTGTATGGCAGTAGTGTGTAGATACTGGCGGTATTATGTGTATGGCAGTATTGTGTAGATACTGGCGGTATTATGTGTATGGCAGTATTGTGTAGATACTGGCGGTATTATGTGTATGGCAGTAGTGTGTAGATACTGGCGGTATTATGTGTATGGCAGTATTGTGTAGATACTGGCGGTATTATATGTATGGCAGTAGTGTGTAGATACTGGCGGTATTATGTGTATGGCAGTAGTGTGTAGATACTGGCGGTATTATATGTATGGCAGTAGTGTGTAGATACTGGCGGTATTATGTGTATGGCAGTAGTGTGTAGATAACGGCAGTATTATATAGGCGGTGTATGGCAGTAGTGTGTAGATACTAACGGTATTATGTGTATGGCAGTAGTGTGTAGATAACGGCAGTATTATATAGGCGGTGTATGGCAGTAGTGTGTAGATACTGGCGGTATTATGTGTATGGCAGTATTGTGTAGATAACGGCAGTATTATGTGTATGGCAGTAGTGTGTAGATACTGGCGGTATTATGTGTATGGCAGTAGTGTGTAGATACTGGCGGTATTATGTGTATGGCAGTAGTGTGTAGATACTGGCGGTATTATGTGTATGGCAGTAGTGTGTAGATACTGGCGGTATTATGTGTATGGCAGTAGTGTGTAGATACTGGCGGTATTATGTGTATGGCAGTAGTGTGTAGATACTGGCGGTATTATGTGTATGGCAGTAGTGTGTAGATAACGGCAGTATTATATAGGCGGTGTATGACAGCATTATGTAGATAACGGCAGTATTATACAGGCAGTGTATGGCAGTATTATGTAGATATCAGTGGTATTATATAGGCTCTGTATGGCAGTATTATGTAGATAATGGCGGTATTATGTATATGGCAGTATTGTGTAGATAATGGCGGTATTATGTATATGGCAGTATTGTGTAGATAATGGCGGTATTATGTATATGACAGTATTGTGTAGATAATGGAAGTATTATGTGTATGGCAGTATTGTGTAGATAGTGAAGAAAAAGACACAAATGCAATAGCACACTACATCCAGCACTCTGCCCTGCCTCCATGCTGGATGAGGCATTGGTGTACATTTTGGCCAAAGCGTAATAAGCCACTTACCGCGTCAAGGTCGCCTCTATGAGTGGTCCCTAACACTAGTTCCTACCTGTTCATGGGCCATGACAGCCACACAAAGTCCAGGGAGCGCAGGTCAGCATGCACGCCAAGCACACTCTGCTTTTAACCCCGTCCGGTGCCATTACAGCTTTCATCGGATCCAGGGATGCAAGTACCAACATGCACCCTGAGCCCACTATATACTTCTCCTGGAGCCAAATGGCTACTGGTAGGTGCTATATAAGCAGACTCAGTTTTGTCCATCTGTCCTGGAGGCTGGTTTTAAAGTCAGTATAAAACTGAGTCTGCTTATATAGCACCTACCAGTAGCCATCTGGCTCCAGGAGCAGTATATAGTGGGCTCAGCGTGCATGTTGGTACTTGCATCCCCGGATCCGATGAAAGCTGTAATGGTACCGGACGGGGTTAAAAGCAGAGTGTGCTTGGCGTGCACGCTGACCTGCATTCCCTGGATTTTGTGTGGCTGTCATGGCCCATGAACAGGTAGGAACTAGTGTTAGGGACCACTCCATAGAGGCGACCTTGACGCGGTGAGTGGCTTATTACGCTTTGGCCAAAATGTACACCAATGTCTCATCCAGCATGGAGGCAGGGCAGAATGCTGGTTGCAGAGTGCTATTGCATTTGTGTCTTTTTCTTTGTATATGTATTTCGCCATAGCGATGTGCTCCTACATATAGGGTTGTGCTGACTCAATCACCCACATTGTGTAGATAATGGCAGTATTATATATATGACAGTATTGTGTAGATACTGGCGGTATTATGTGTATGGCAGTAGTGTGTAGATACTGGCGGTATTATATATATGACAGTATTGTGTAGATACTGGCGGTATTATGTGTATGGCAGTAGTGTGTAGATACTGGCGGTATTATGTGTATGGCAGTATTGTGTAGATACTGGCGGTATTATGTGTATGGCAGTAGTGTGTAGATACTGGCGGTATTATGTGTATGGCAGTATTGTGTAGATACTGGCGGTATTATGTGTATGGCAGTAGTGTGTAGATACTGGCAGTATTATATATATGACAGTATTGTGTAGATACTGGCGGTATTATATATATGACAGTATTGTGTAGATACTGGCGGTATTATATATATGACAGTATTGTGTAGATACTGGCGGTATTATATATATGACAGTAGTGTGTAGACAATGGCGGTATTATGTGTATGGCAGTAGTGTGTAGATACTGGCGGTATTATGTGTATGGCAGTATTGTGTAGATACTGGCGGTATTATGTGTATGGCAGTAGTGTGTAGATACTGGCGGTATTATGTGTATGGCAGTAGTGTGTAGATACTGGCGGTATTATGTGTATGGCAGTAGTGTGTAGATACTGGCAGTATTATATATATGACAGTATTGTGTAGATACTGGCGGTATTATATATATGACAGTATTGTGTAGATACTGGCGGTATTATATATATGACAGTAGTGTGTAGACAATGGCGGTATTATGTGTATGGCAGTAGTGTGTAGATACTGGCGGTATTATGTATATGACAGCATTGTGTAGATACTGGCGGTATTATGTGTATGGCAGTATTGTGTAGATACTGGCGGTATTATGTATATGACAGCATTGTGTAGATACTGGCGGTATTATGTGTATGGCAGTAGTGTGTAGATACTGGCGGTATTATGTGTATGGCAGTATTGTGTAGACAATGGTGGTATTATGTGTATGGCAGTATTGTGTAGATACTGGCGGTATTATGTGTATGGCAGTATTGTGTAGACAATGGCGGTATTATGTGTATGGCAGTAGTGTGTAGATACTGGTGGTATTATGTATATGACAGCATTGTGTAGATACTGGCGGTATTATGTGTATTGCAGTAGTGTGTAGATACTGGCGGTATTATGTGTATGGCAGTAGTGTGTAGATACTGGCGGTACATTTACACATACACAGATCTTCCACTCTGGCCTCCAGGTTGGCGCTCAGCTCGCTGTCGGTGCGGCCGCTCACACACAAGTAGAAGACGTGGCGGCTGGAGTCTCCTTCCCGGTACAGCGAGGAGCAGGAGAAGGCGGCACTGCTGCGGTTGTAGGTGCAGGGGTAGAAGGTGGGCTCCTCCAGCATCCTGCAAGTATCACAATGTCACCTCGGTATCTAAGCCCCTGCTGTGGGATACCTTCTCGGTGCACTCACCTCACTTTTATGAGATAAACGGTGGAGGATGGGTGGAGTTGTCCTGTTGGTCTCCACTCGCAGGTGATGTTGTGGGTGGGATGGCGGTGGTAACAGGAGAGACTCGTGTCCTTGTGTCGCCCATCTGTGTATAGGAGAGGGATGAGAAGTAAGTGCCCCCTATCTACACCGCCAGAAGATATAAGCCCCACCCCTCAGCATCATGTGACCTGATAGGGGAGGGGCATATATGATGGCGCCCCCTGGAGGCTTCTCACCTTTCACCATCAGCTCCACAGAACAGGCAGGGGCCCCGTCCTTATAACACGTGTAATTATCCTCATCCTCATACGTCACAGAATGCAGGGCAAGATGGCCGCCCTCCGTCACGTTCAGTGGTCTCGTGGCTCTGTGGGAGCTAGGACGACTCCAGGACACCCGCCCTGCACACCCGGCACACGTCAGGCTGACATCGGACAGAAGCGTGACCAAGACGGCATCCTCAGGAACCGCTGGAGGGGAGAAGACGAGGATGATAAAGGAAGGCGGACATGTCACGTGCCGGGATCAATCAATGGGAATTCGCAGCTACATCGTGAATGGAATGCCGGAGCTGCAGTGAAGACTGACACTTACACAGGCAGAGCAGAAGCTGGGGGGTTCTTCCTATTTTCCCTCCCCCACAGCGGCTGAGCCGGGAATCTGTCCTGGTGCAGAGGAAGTTCTGCTCTCGCCTGCGCCCCACAGACTTCTGCTCTCACAGCATCCGGAGCTCGCCATCTATGCAAATCACAGCCATTTACATACTGGATGCCGAAACATCTGCAAACGGCTCAGCACACGTGTCAGGGGCCACAGGACCCTATATGTAGGGGCCCCTGCCCAGAGAACCTGTATGTAGCCTCCAAAATGGCTATGATGGCAGCTCTGAAGCACAAACTGCTGCTTTCATGAGTGCAGTGAAGCCCAGGCTGAGGGTGGCGGTGTGTGTCCGGGCAGGGTGCACGTGGCACGGTCCAGCAGTAATGATTACCGGCACCCGTCATGGCGCACGCCTCATTGGCTTATCCTCCATGAGCTCGCACTCCCCCCGGCCTGGACTTTGTACCGTCACACAGTAACTGGAAGGTGGCAGCCCTGTAACAGTCCACCTCACTCAGATATGGGTGGTGTTACATGGGACTGCAGGTAACATCTCCTGGGCATCTGTACTCAGGCAAGGGTTATGTCTGGTGTTACATGGGACTGCAGGTAACATCCTCCTGGTCATCTGTACTCAGGCAAGGGTTATGTCTGGTGTTACATGGGACTGCAGGTAACATCTCCTGGGCATCTGTACTCAGGCAAGGGTTATGTGTGGTGTTACATGGGACTGCAGGTAACATCCTCCTGGTCATCTGTACTCAGGCAAGGGTTATGTCTGGTGTTACATGGGACTGCAGGTAACATCCTCCTGGTCATCTGTACTCAGGCAAGGGTTATGTCTGGTGTTACATGGGACTGCAGGTAACATCCTCCTGGTCATCTGTACTCAGGCAAGGGTTATGGGTGGTGTTACATGGGACTGCAGGTAACATCTCCTGGGCATCTGTACTCAGGCAAGGGTTATGTGTGGTGTTACATGGGACTGCAGGTAACATCCTCCTGGTCATCTGTACTCAGGCAAGGGTTATGTCTGGTGTTACATGGGACTGCAGGTAACATCCTCCTGGTCATCTGTACTCAGGCAAGGGTTATGTCTGGTGTTACATGGGACTGCAGGTAACATCCTCCTGGTCATCTGTACTCAGGCAAGGGTTATGTCTGGTGTTACATGGGACTGCAGGTAACATCCTCCTGGTCATCTGTACTCAGGCAAGGGTTATGGGTGGTGTTACATGGGACTGCAGGTAACATCCTCCTGGTCATCTGTACTCAGGCAAGGGTTATGTCTGGTGTTACATGGGACTGCAGGTAACATCCTCCTGGTCATCTGTACTCAGGCAAGGGTTATGTCTGGTGTTACATGGGACTGCAGGTAATATCTCCTGGGCCTCTGTACTCAGGCAAGGGTTATGGGTGGTGTTACATGGGACTGCAGGTAACATCCTCCTGGGCCTCTGTACTCAGACAAGGGTTATGTGTGGTGTTACATGGGACTGCAGGTAACATCCTCCTGGTCATCTGTACTCAGGCAAGGGTTATGTCTGGTGTTACATGGGACTGCAGGTAACATCCTCCTGGTCATCTGTACTCAGGCAAGGTTTATGTCTGGTGTTACATGGGACTGCAGGTAACATCCTCCTGGTCATCTGTACTCAGGCAAGGGTTATGTGTGGTGTTACATGGGACTGCAGGTAACATCCTCCTGGTCATCTGTACTCAGGCAAGGGTTATGTCTGGTGTTACATGGGACTGCAGGTAACATCCTCCTGGTCATCTGTACTCAGGCAAGGGTTATGGGTGGTGTTACATGGGACTGCAGGTAACATCCTCCTGGTCATCTGTACTCAGGCAAGGGTTATGTCTGGTGTTACATGGGACTGCAGGTAACATCTCCTGGGCCTCTGTACTCAGGCAAGGGTTATGGGTGGTGTTACATGGGACTGCAGGTAACATCCTCCTGGGCCTCTGTACTCAGACAAGGGTTATGTGTGGTGTTACATGGGACTGCAGGTAACATCCTCCTGGGCCTCTGTACTCAGGCAAGGGTTATGTGTGGTGTTACATGGGACTGCAGGTAACATCCTCCTGGTCCTCTGTACTCAGGCAAGGGTTATGTGTGGTGTTACATGGGACTGCAGGTAACATCCTCCTGGGCATCTGTACTCAGGCAAGGGTTATGTCTGGTGTTACATCGGACTGCAGGTAACATCCTCCTGGTCATCTGTACTCAGGCAAGGTTTATGTCTGGTGTTACATGGGACTGCAGGTAACATCCTCCTGGTCATCTGTACTCAGGCAAGGGTTATGTGTGGTGTTACATGGGACTGCAGGTAACATCTCCTGGTCCTCTGTACTCAGGCAAGGGTTATGTCTGGTGTTACATGGGACTGCAGGTAACATCCTCCTGGTCATCTGTACTCAGGCAAGGGTTATGTGTGGTGTTACATGGGACTGCAGGTAACATCCTCCTGGTCATCTGTACTCAGGCAAGGGTTATGTGTGGTGTTACATGGGACTGCAGGTAACATCCTCCTGGTCATCTGTACTCAGGCAAGGGTTATGTGTGGTGTTACATGGGACTGCAGGTAACATCCTCCTGGTCATCTGTACTCAGGCAAAGGTTATGTGTGGTGTTACATGGGACTGCAGGTAACATCTCCTGGGCATCTGTACTCAGGCAAGGTTTATGTCTGGTGTTACATGGGACTGCAGGTAACATCTCCTGGGCATCTGTACTCAGGCAAGGTTTATGTCTGGTGTTACATGGGACTGCAGGTAACATCTCCTGGGCCTCTGTACTCAGGCAAAGGTTATGTCTGGTGTTACATGGGACTGCAGGTAACATCCTCCTGGTCATCTGTACTCAGGCAAGGTTTATGTCTGGTGTTACATGGGACTGCAGGTAACATCCTCCTGGTCATCTGTACTCAGGCAAGGGTTATGTCTGGTGTTACATGGGACTGCAGGTAACATCTCCTGGGCCTCTGTACTCAGGCAAGGGTTATGTGTGGTGTTACATGGGACTGCAGGTAACATCTCCTAGGCATCTGTACTCAGGCAAGGGTTATGTGTGGTGTTACATGGGACTGCAGGTAACATCTCCTGGTCCACTGTACTCAGGCAAGGTTTATGTCTGGTGTTACATGGGACTGCAGGTAACATCTCCAGATCAACTGTACTCAGACAAGTGTTGTGTGGGGTTACATGGGACTGCAGGTAACATTTAATACATATCCATCCATTATATATTATTGTACTGCAAAAAAAACCACTGACGCATTCAGCTCTGCTACATCTACATATATGTATAGGACACATGATACCTCCTGGAAAATCCCTATGTAAAGGCGGGTAAACCCAGCGGAGTCTGTATCTCTCCAGCCACTACCTACCACCCAGCTTTCCCAGACTTCTGCACATCTAATCTAGGGAAAGGGGAGAAGGCGGTGGTGCCCCCGGAGCCGTCACCCAACTTTCCCAGACTCCTGAGAGACCACATGTGCAGTGTGGGGCAGGGTACATGTCACCAGCTGGACCGCTCAGGTCCCGAAGAAAGCCGGGTGACCAGCTGAGCACATTCATCCGCAGTGATTGTCAGCTCTTCAGGTTGCTCCCTCTCCAGCTCTGCTGCTATATGAGACCTCCTCTCACCGCCAACTGTCAGCTCTTCAGGTCAAGCAGCGGTGGTCTCCAGCTAAGATAAGACTACAACTCCCAGCATGCCCTCAGTGGACAGGTTACCTGGCTTGGGGCAGAGGGTCTCCGCTGTGTTAGAAGTGGCGAACCTCCCGGAGCAGAGCACGACGATCAGCATGGACCAGCCCCCAGTGAAGCCCACCATGGTCTCTTCCCTCCGGTCTGTCTCTCAGGTTGCCTCATCTGGACGACGCTCTCGTAGTCTGTCTCTCGGTGACACTCTGCCCTCTCATGTCCGCCCCCTTCTGAATAAATATCAAGTGAACAGGAAAATATTTGAGGAACCAATCAGCCGGGGAGATTGCACAATGTGCTGCTGGGGGCGGAGGCTACACTGGGGGCCACGGACCCCCTGACGCCGCCCGTCACCATAATGCACTGCCCTTTCCTTCCTGGCATAGTGCATTCCGTCTCTGGGAAAGCTGGGTAGGTTGGCACCCAGCTTTACCAAAAGCAGATGTGACAGAAGATCCTGCGACGTCCATAGGACAATAAAACTGCTACCTGTGTGTGAGATTACTCCACCAGTTACAGATTGCAGGCAGGAGGAGAAGTTAGCTACTTCCTGCCTGAACTCCATGCCTCGTTCTTCAGTGATGGCTCCACTCTTACAGATCCCCGGTCCAGGCGGAGGGGCCCGACTGCCAGGAGGAGCAGACGGAGGGAGGAAGATGCACACATGTTACAATCTTTGGGGTCAGAGCCCTTAATGTCCATTGAGAGTCCCACCAGGTCACCCAGTAACTTAGGGCAGGCCACCGAGGAATGCTGGCCAACACCAGGACTTTGTAAGCGAGGCCCCAGCATCAGGAGCTTGAGAGTGGTAAGTGCCTGGTCTGGGGTCTGATTTTCACGATGTCCTCGTACACCCCCCACAAAACCCAGGTGCACTCACCAGCTATCCCCGCTAATGGTGACTCCCACTGCAGCAACGCCATAGGGCAATGCAGAGCGCCATCACACTGCCCTAACTTCAGCATGGAGCTCCGCGTGGGCAGTGCTGACATCAGGCTCCGCCTCCTGCAGGCTGGCCAGATGTAGACCTTCCCCCTCTGTACCTCTCCATATACATGTCAACCTCCGTGTAGTCATGTCCTAACCATGAGGATAACATACGTGTTCACACGTTACCCTACAAGTCGTGTCCCCGCCTCCACTTTCACATCCATCTCTGAAAAAATGTAAGTAAAATATCTTTGATGTTTTGTTTTTGCAGCTCCTATACAAACCTATGTGTCTCCATGGGAACAGACAACAAACAAAGACCGTAGTCAGATCCTCCACTCTCAGTTCCTTGTGAGTGAGAACCTTGTAAGTATGTGAAGCCCATCATGGATGATATGGATACAGTATATTTCTATACGACATTGGGCACCATGACCAGTGCAGACATTTCACGTGATGTCCCTCAGATTGTCCTTAACATGATATTTCAGCAGATCTTCTGTGTGGATCATCTTGTGTCTTCACCTTTAATCCTACAAGAAGCTGACTTTGCACAGGGACCTTTAAGGGGGTGGTGGACTGGATTCTCATCTCCTAGGAGGTCCTCCATTGATGTGACCTCAGAGGAGCAACCTAAAAACTTACCCTTATCAATTCATAGCCCTAGTAGACAACCATGGAATTTACAATAATCTCCTTACTACCCCAGACCACCAGGAAATATACAATAATCTCCTTACTACCCCGGACCACCAGGAAATATACAATAATCTCCTTACTACCCCAGACCACCAGGAAATATACAATATTCTCCTTACTACCCGAGACCACCAGGAAATATACAATAATCACCTTACTACCCCGGACCACCAGGAAATATACAATAATCTCCTTACTACCCCGGACCACCAGGAAATATACAATAATCACCTTACTACCCCAGACCACCAGGAAATATACAATAATCTCCTTACTACCCCAGACCACCAGGAAATATACAATAATCTCCTTACTACCCCAGACCACCAGGAAATATACAATAAACTCCTTACTACCCCAGACCACCAGGAAATATACAATAATCTCCTTACTACCCGAGACCACCAGGAAATATACAATAAACTCCATACTACCCCAGACCACCAGGAAATATACAATAAACTCCTTACTACCCCAGACCACCAGGAAATATACAATAAACTCCTTACTACCCCAGACCACCAGGAAATATACAATAATCACCTTACTACCCCGGACCACCAGGAAATATACAATAATCTCCTTACTACCCCGGACCACCAGGAAATATACAATAATCTCCTTACTACCCCAGACCACCAGGAAATATACAATAATCTCCTTACTACCCCGGACCACCAGGAAATATACAATAATCTCCTTACTACCCCGGACCACCAGGAAATATACAATAATCTCCTTACTACCCAAGACCACCAGGAAATATACAATAAACTCCATACTACCCCAGACCACCAGGAAATATACAATAATCACCTTACTACCCCGGACCACCAGGAAATATACAATAATCTCCTTACTACCCCGGACCACCAGGAAATATACAATAATCTCCTTACTACCCCAGACCACCAGGAAATATACAATAATCTCCTTACTACCCCAGACCACCAGGAAATATACAATAAACTCCTTACTACCCCGGACCACCAGGAAATATACAATAATCTCCTTACTACCCCGGACCACCAGAAAATATACAATAAACTCCTTACTACCACAGACCACCAGGAAATATACAATAAACTACTTACTACCCCAGACCACCAGGAAATATACAATAAACTCCTTACTACCCCAGACCACCAGGAAATATACAATAATCTCCTTACTACCCCGGACCACCAGAAAATATACAATAAACTCCTTACTACCACAGACCACCAGGAAATATACAATAAACTACTTACTACCCCAGACCACCAGGAAATATACAATAAACTCCTTACTACCCCAGACCACCAGGAAATATACAATAATCTCCTTACTACCCCGGACCACCAGAAAATATACAATAAACTCCTTACTACCACAGACCACCAGGAAATATACAATAAACTCCTTACTACCCCCAGACCACCAGGAAATATACAATAAACTCCTTACTACCCCCAGACCACCAGGAAATTGTCACGGATGATGTTGCAGATAGCTGGAAGTTATGGATAAACATCCGACCGGCTTGATTCCAAACTAAGGAGCATAAAGGTGGCCCCTATAAAACCCTAAGAGCTCACCCTGACTGCTAAGCACATACAAGGGTCTCAGAGGTAGACGATTGCATGCCCTCGTACCTAGACTGTGTGACACCTGAAAACCCTATAATAGTGAGGGGACACGACCACCGGCTCCCTGCACTTAATGCGGAGGGAGTCAGGGTCACCTAGAATCAAGCCAGCAAAGAAACACAATACATGAAAGGACTTATCTGAACAAGCAGCCACAGAATTCTCCAGCAGTGAACACTTCAATCCAGGAAGTAGTATAAACCGCAAAGTGAGGCAGTATGGGAGAGAATATAAAGGAAAGAGGATTAGTCTAAATAGGTGACACCTGGGAGAAGGAAAGGAGATGACAAAGTGAAACCAAAACAAAGAACATCATGCAAGAGGTAGAAAAGGACATCTGTCAGAACTTCTGACAGACGTGGCAGTGACAGAAATATACAATAAACTCCTTACTACCCCGGACCACCAGGAAATTTATAATAAACTCCTTACTTCCCCAGACCACCAGGAAAGTTACACTGGATTCCTTTACTACTCCAAACCACCAGGTTATTTACAATGAACCCTTTCATTACCCCAAGCCACCAGGAAATTCATAATAAAGACTGTGACGGACTGAACCGTCACTGGGGCTGCTGGAGAAGCCTGAGGGCCAGCCTCCTTCCTACAGACTATGGACCGAGAACTATGGAGACCCCCTCAGACCTTTTGGGGTTACAAGGAGCTATGAACCCTGATTTATGTGTGTAATTTATATGCCACATATTTCCTATTGCCCATTAAAAAGGCATGGTGTGGATTCAGCAACACAAAAAGGGTTAACTCTGCACTGAGACTCCCACTGATTGTGTTAGTGATGGGATTAAGATAGTGGATTACAATGGCAGCCGACTCCTAGATGAGTAGATCACCATATGATACACTCAGGAGATAATCCCATCACATGTGTCTCCACTGTCCCTATTCATTCATTATGGAGGGGGTGAAGATGTGTTTGCATGTTGTGTTTGTTAATTGCGTCACAGACAATGCCAGTGTTTGTTGAATAGGGTTAGTTTTTGTGTTTAACCACTTCAGCCCCCCTAGTTTAAACACCCTTAATGACCAGGCCACTTTTTACACTTCTGACCTACACTACTTTCACCGTTTATTGCTCGGTCATGCAACTTACCACCCAAATGAATTTTACCTCCTTTTCTTCTCACTAATAGAGCTTTCATTTGGTGGTATTTCATTGCTGCTGACATTTTTACTTTTTTTGTTATTAATTGAAATTTACAATTTTTTTTGCCAAAAAATGACATTCTTCACATTCAGTTGTAAAATTTTTCAAAAAAATTGACATCCATATATACATTTTTCTCAAAATTTATTGTTCTACATGTCTTTGATAAAAAAAAAAATGTTGGGGTAAAAAAAAAAAAATGGTTTGGGTAAAAGTTATAGCGTTTACAAACTATGGTACAAAAATGTGAATTTCCGCTTTTTGAAGCAGCTCTGACTTTCTGAGCACCTGTCATGTTTCCTGAGGTTCTACAATGCCCAGACAGTACAAACACCCCACAAATGACCCCATTTCTGAAAGTACACACCCTAAGGTATTCGCTGATGGGCATAGTGAGTTCATAGAACTTTTTATTTTTTGTCACAAGTTAGCGGAAAATGATGAATTTTTTTTCTTTCCTTACAAAGTCTCATATTCCACTAACTTGTGACAAAAAATAAAAACTTCCATGAACTCACTATGCCCATCATGAAATACCTTGGGGTGTCTTCTTTCCAAAATAGGGTCACTTGTGGGGTAGTTATACTGCCCTGGCATTTTAGGGGCCCAAATGCGTGCGAAGTAGTTTGAAATCAAAATCTGTAAAAATGGCCGGTGAAATCCGAAAGGTGCTCTTTGGAATGTGGGCCCCTTTGCCCACCTAGGCTGCAAAAAAGTGTCACACATGTGGTATCGCCGTACTCAGGAGAAGTTGGGGAATGTGTTTTGGGGTGTCATTTTACATATACCCATGCTGGGTGAGATAAAGATCTTGGTCAAATGCCAACTTTGTATAAATAAATTGGAAAAGTTGTCTTTTGCCAAGATATTTCTCTCACCCAGCATGAGTATATGTAAAAAGACACCCCAAAACACATTGCCCAACTTCTCCTGAGTACGGCGATACCACATGTGTGACACTTTTTTGCAGCCAAGGTGCACAAAGGGGCCCACATTCCAAAGAGCACCTTGAGGCTGGGTTCAGACCTGAGCGTCTTTGATATGCGCGTTTAACGCGCGTTTTTGACGAGCGTTTTTTGCAATAGTAAACACGCGTTTGACGGGCGTTTGTGTGATTGACTGCAATGTCCTATGGCCACAAACGCGCGTCAAAACGCCCCAAAGAAGCTCAAGTACTTGTTTGAGCGTAGGGCGTTTTACAGCGCGTTTTTCAGCGCTGTAAAACGCTCAAGTGAGAACCAGGGCCATAGGGAAGCATTGGTTTTCATGTGTTGAGCGTTTTACAGCGCGTTTGAACGCGCTGTAAAACGCTCAAGTGTGAACCCAGCCTTAGGATTTCACTGGCCATTTTTTACACATTTTGATTTCAAACTACTTCTCACGCATTAAGGCCCCTAAAATGCCAGGGCAGTATAACTACCCCACAAGCGACCCCATTTTGGAAAGAAGACACCCCAAGGTATTTCGTGATAGGCAAATAAAATCATCATTTTCCGCTAACTTGTGACAAAAAATAAAAATTCTAGGAACTCGCCATGCCCCTCACGGAATACCTTGGGGTCTCTTCTTTCCAAAATGGGGTCACTTGTGGGGTAGTTATACTGCCCTGGCATTTTAGGGGCCTTAATGCGTGAGAAGTAGTTTGAAATCAAAATGTGTAAAAAATGCCCTGTGAAATCCTAAAGGTGCTCTTTGGAATTTGGGCCCCTTTGCCCACCTAGGCTGCAAAAAAGTGTCACACATGTGGTATCGCCGTACTCAGGAGAAGTTGGGCAATGTGTTTTGGGGTGTCTTCTTACATATACCCATGCTGGGAGAGAGAAATATCTCGGCAAAAGACAACTTTTCCCATTTTCTTTTATACAAAGTTGGCATTTGACAGAGATATTTATCTCACCCAGCATGGGTATATGTAAAATGACACCCCAAAACACATTGCCCAACTTCTTCTGAGTACGGCGATACCAGATGTGTGACACTTTTTTGCAGCCTAGATGCGCAAAGGGGCCCAAAACCCTTTTAGGAGGGCATTTTTAAACATTTGGATCCCAGACTTCTTCTCACGCTTTAGGGCCCCTAAAATCCTAGGGCAGTATAAATACCCCACATGTGACCCCATTTTGGAAAGAAGACACCCCAAAGTATTCAATGAGGGGCATGGCGAGTTCATAGAAGATTTTGTTTTTGGCACAAGTTAGCGGAAATTGATTTTTAATTTTTTTTTCTCACAAAGTCTCCCTTTCCGCTAACTTGGGACAAAAAGTTCAATCTTTCATGGACTCAATATGCCCCTCACGGAATACCTTGGGGTGTCTTCTTACCGAAATGGGGTCACATGTGGGGTATTTATACTGCCCTGGCATTTTAGGGGCCCTAAAGCGTGAGAAGAAGTCTGGAATATAAATGTCAAAAAAAATTTACGCATTTGGATTCCGTGAGGTGTATGGTGAGTTCATGTGAGATTTTATTTTTTGACACAAGTTAGTGGAATATGAGACTTTGTAAGAAAAAAATAACAAAAAAAATAAAATTTAATAAATCAATTTCCGCTAACTTGTGCCAAAAAAATGTCTGAATGGAGCCTTACAGGGGGGTGATCAATGACAGGGGGGTGATCAATGACAGGGGGGGTGATCAATGACAGGGGGGGTGATCAATGACAGGGGGGGTGATCAATGACAGGGGGGGTGATCAATGACAGGGGGGGTGATCAATGACAGGGGGGTGATCAATGACAGGGGGGTGATCAATGACAGGGGGGTGATCAATGACAGGGGGGTGATCAATGACAGGGGGGGTGATCAATGACAGGGGGGTGATCAATGACAGGGGGGTGATCAATGACAGGGGGGTGATCAATGACAGGGGGGTGATCAATGACAGGGGGGTGATCAATGACAGGGGGGTGATCAATGACAGGGGGGTGATCAATGACAGGGGGGTGATCAATGACAGAGGGGTGATCAGGGGTTAATAAGGGGTTAATAAGTGACAGGTAGTGGTGTTTGGTGCTACTTACAGAGCTGCCTGTGTCCTCTGGTGGTCGATCCAAGCAAAAGGGACCACCAGAGGACCAGGTAGCAGGTATATTAGATGCTGTTATCATAACAGCGTCTGATATACCTGTTAGGGGTTAAAAAAGTCGCATCTCCAGCCTGCCAGCGAACGATCGCCGCTGGCAGGCTGGAGATCCACTCGCTTACCTTCCGCGCCTGTGTGCGCGCGTTCACAGGAAATCTCGCCTCTCGCGAGATGACGCAAGGATGCGTCCAGGAGGAATGAATCGACCGCCTCCAGGACTACACTAGACCGCCAGGGAATAATTCCTTTACCTACCCTAGAGCACCAGGGAAGTTACAATTAACTTTTTAATTAATACAGTCTACTATGGAAATTAAAAGTAACTCTTCACTGGCCTAGACCACCTGGGAATTTATAGTAAACCTTTTCACTGTCCCAGACCATCAAAGATTTATAAGCGGTGTGACAGAGAATTGTCCGTGTTAATGGTGAAAACTGGAATTTCTTTCCACTTCTCTGGTGGGACATCCCTCACAACCTCCTGGTTCTTGATGTCTTCCACAGGATGATGGATCTCCACTAAAAGCAGGTAGATAACAGAGCCAAGAACTCCCCCAACACATGGCGCCACCACGGGGACCCACCACCAATTGTTACCAGCTCTGCAGAGGAACAAGACTAGATTACTGCTCTGAAGCACCGCCAGATACATTGGCACAGCCATCACCTCTAAGACTTACCTGAATACATCTGCTCCCCATCCTGCCACATACGTGAAGATCCGTGGTCCCAGGTCTCGGCTTGGGTTGATTGGGAATCCGCAGTTGGCTCCCATTGACAAACCAATAGAAAACACCAACATGCCAACCACAACTGGTTCTAGTCCTTTAGGGACGGGTTTGTTTTTAGAATCACAAATGGCCAGGATACCAATCATCAACATGGCCGTTCCCATCACCTGCAAAGAAAGCAGATGACAATCTAAGAAGAAAGATAAGCTGAGGAACATGGAAATGCAACAAATGAGCAGAAGACAGCGAAGATAACGAGTGTAATTAGTGGTAGAGAGGCCATTGTGTGGCATGGATCTACATGTGGAGGCAGGATCTAAGTCCTCAATGTACATAAAGATGCCCCCACAGGTGGCCAGGAGCTACAGGATTGAAGCCAGACCCTGTGGAGGGGATTCCACTAATGACAGCAGGTTTTGCACAGTTGCCATAATAGGACATTCTCCCAATAGACTCAAGGTAGCAGTGTAGCCCTTGGGTTTCTCCTTCAACATCTGACCACCCTTCTGAGGGAGCCAATATACTCTTCAAGATCTGTGGAATCCATGGGAAGCAGCGTAGGACACCGTTGGGTTGCCATACTTATCGACAAAGAGTGTCTGTAGGTCTTCACGAAGGCTTGAGAAGGTTTGGCATTGGTCAAGGATTTATTTTTCTCTTAGAAAGGGTTTGTGCACTTTTTGTGTGATTTGCATCATGGTTTTAGTGCAGTCTATGGTGACCTCCTGACGGTACTATTGTTTACCATGGGGGATGATCAGAAGATATCAGAAGATGAGCAGGAGACAACACTAATACATTCCATAATTAGAAGATACCTGATCCAAAAAACCATTGCTAATGCTTAGATATGGGGCTGGATACGTTGAAAATATGGAAGCCGTCTCTCTGGGTCCATACACGGTCAGGTTACCATTAGTGTAATGTTGAATGGCGTCTGAATGTAAAAGAGGAAACGGAAGATTGAAAAGTGGTGGACAATACTGACCTAACTTACCAGGACGCGTCTCGTTGTTGGGAGGAAGACCTATAGATGTACGGGGTCACCTGTCCAAGGAATCCTACAAAATCTGGGTAACATACATCAGGTCCCATCATCCGGTGACATAAAGTCATAGAAATCACGGAGGAGGACTTCCAGAGAATAATGACATGTTCTCAATCCTGACGAAGATCTCAACCACTTCCTGTTATTACATTTTATCTTCAAAGACATCTGATGTCATAGTAAAAAAGTCGTCAAGTCAGAGAGAACAGGCCAGAAGTCATAGAAGCCACAGGAGATGCTGTACCGCCCGTCTTTATTCACCTGTATCGGATAAATACTACTCCTATGTATAAGAGTAACTACTATAACACCTGTCCTCCCAACCGTCCCGGTCTGGGGGAGGTATGTCCTGCTCTCTGGCATCTGTCCCTGTGTCCATAGGAAGCAGAGACAGTTGACTGTATTATGATGAAGCAGAGACTGGGCTTTGGCTCCCTGCTTCATCATTTCTACCACTTTCTGGCTCTCCACACTTCTGGTCTGTGCGGGGGCGGAGCCGGCTGGCAGTCAGCCTAGGCTCCGCCTCCTTCACAGACTAGAGCAGCCGATGTCCTGCTGCTGCTGCTAGGAAGAAGGTAAGTATGTGGTGTTAATTTATTTACTCTCTGTGAGGGGCACAATGTGGGCATATTACTGGAGGCACAGCTGGGCATAAATACTGTACGGTGGCATGAAAGAGGAAAAATTACTATGTGGGGGCATTAAGGGAGCTGGGTGGGATTAGATGCATAGTTATTTTTTGGGCAGAGTTAAAGGCGTTGCCGAGTGTGGAAAAAATTTGGTGCAGCACGCTTTGCACAATGTGTCTCTGTTTGTTCACAAAGTTGGGAGGTATGTGATACTAATCCTATGTACAAGAATATAACTACTATAATACTGCTCCTATGTACAAGAATATAACTACTATAATACTGCCTCCTGTGTACAAGAATATAACTACTATAATACTGCCTCCTATGTACAAGAATATAACTACTATAATACTGCTCCTATGTACAAGAATATAACTACTATAATACTGCTCCTATGTACAAGAATATAACTACTATAATACTGCTCCTATGTACAGGAATATAACTACTATAATACTGCCTCCTATGTACAAGAATATAACTACTATAATACTGCTCCTATGTACAAGAATATAACTACTATAATACTGCTCCTATGTACAGGAATATAACTACTATAATACTGCCTCCTATGTACAAGAATATAACTACTATAATACTGCTCCTATGTACAGGAATATAACTACTATAATACTGCTCCTATGTACAAGAATATAACTACTATAATACTGCTCCTATGTACAAGAATATAACTGCTATAATACTGCTCCTATGTACAAGAATATAACTACTATAATACTGCTCCTATGTACAAGAATATAACTACTATAATACTGCCTCCTATGTACAAGAATATAACTACTATAATACTGCCTCCTATGTACAAGAATATAACTCCTATAATACTGCCTCCTATGTACAAGAATATAACTACTATAATACTGCTCCTATGTACAAGATTATAACTACTATAATACTGCTCCTATGTACAAGAATATAACTACTATAATACTGCCTCCTGTGTACAAGAATATAACTACTATAATACTGCCTCCTATGTACAAGAATATAACTGCTATAATACTGCCTCCTATGTACAAGAATATAACTACTATAATACTACTCCTATGTACAGGAATATAACTACTATAATACTGCTCCTATGTACAAGAATATAACTACTATAATACTGCCTCCTGTGTACAAGAATATAACTACTATAATACTGCCTCCTATGTACAAGAATATAACTGCTATAATACTGCCTCCTATGTACAAGAATATAACTACTATAATACTACTCCTATGTACAGTAATATAACTACTATAATACTGCCTCCTATATACAAGAATATAACTACTATAATACTGCCTCCTATGTACAAGAATATATCTACTATAATACTGCCTCCTATGTACAAGATTATAACTACTATAATACTGCTCCTATGTACAAGAATATATCTACTATAATACTGCTCCTATGTACAGTAATATAACTACTATAATACTGCCTCCTATATACAAGAATATAACTACTATAATACTGCTCTTATGTACAAGAATATAACTACTATAATACTGCTCCTATGTACAAGGATATAACTACTATAATACTGCCTCCTATGTACAAGAATATATCTACTATAATACTGCCTCCTATGTACAAGATTATAACTACTATAATACTGCTCCTATGTACAAGAATATAACTACTATAATACTGCTCCTATGTACAAGGATATAACTACTATAATACTGCCTCCTATGTACAAGAATATATCTACTATAATACTGCCTCCTATGTACAAGATTATAACTACTATAATACTGCTCCTATGTACAAGAATATAACTACTATAATACTGCTCCTATGTACAAGAATATAACTACTATAATACTGCTCCTATGTACAGGAATATAACTACTATAATACTGCTCCTATGTACAGTAATATAACTACTATAATACTGCTCCTATGTACAAGAATATAACTACTATAATACTGCCTCCTATGTACAAGAATATAACTACTATAATACTGCTCCTATGTACAAGAATATAACTACTATAATACTGCTCCTATGTACAAGAATATAACTACTATAATACTGCCTCCTATGTACAAGAATATAACTACTATAATACTGCCTCCTATGTACAAGAATATAACTACTATAATACTGCTCCTATGTACAACTATATAAATACTATAATACTGCTCCTATGTACAACTATATAACTACTATAATACTGCCTCCTATGTACAGGGATATAACTACTATAATACTGCCTCCTATGTACAGGAACATAACTACTATAATACTGCCTCCTATGTACAAGAATATAACTACTATAATACTGCCTCCTATGTACAAGAATATAACTACTATAATACTGCTCCTATGTACAAGAATATATCTACTATAATACTGCTCCTATGTACAGTAATATAACTACTATAATACTGCTCCTATGTACAAGAATATAACTACTATAATACTGCTCCTATGTACAAGAATATAACTACTATAATACTGCTCCTATGTACAAGAATATAACTACTATAATACTGCCTCCTATGTACAAGAATATAACTACTATAATACTACCTCCTATGTACAAGAATATAACTACTATAATACTGCTCCTATGTACAAGAATATAACTACTATAATACTGTTCCTATGTACAAGAATATAACTACTATAATACTGCCTCCTATGTACAAGAATATAACTACTATAATACTGCCTCCTATGTACAAGAATATAACTACTATAATACTGCTCCTATGTACAAGAATATAACTACTATAATACTGCCTCCTATGTACAAGAATATAACTACTATAATACTGCCTCCTATGTACAAGAATATAACTACTATAATACTGCTCCTATGTGCAAGAATATAACTACTATAATACTGCTCCTATGTACAAGAATATAACTACTATAATACTGCCTCCTATGTACAGTAATATAACTACTATAATACCGCCCCCTATGTACAGGAATATAACTACTATAATACTGCTCCTTTATACAGGGATATAACTACTATAATACTGCTCCTATGTACAGGAATATAACTACTATAATACTGCCCCCTATGTACAAGAATATAACTACTATAATACTGCTCCTATGTACAAGAATATAACTACTATAATACTGCTCCTATGTACAAGAATATAACTACTATAATACTGCTCCTATGTACAAGAATATAACTACTATAATACTGCCTCCTATGTACAAGAATATAACTACTATAATACTGCTCCTATGTACAGGAATATAACTACTATAATACTGCTCCTATGTACAAGAATATAACTACTATAATACTGCTCCTATGTACAGGAATATAACTACTATAATACTGCTCCTATGTACAAGAATATAACTACAATAATACTGCTCCTATATACAGTAATATAACTACTATAATACTGCTCCTATGTATAAGAATATAACTACTATAATACTGCCTCCTATGTACAGGAATATAACTACTATAATACTGCTCCTATGTACAAGAATATAACTACTATAATACTGCCTCCTATGTACAGTAATATAACTGCTATAATACCGCCCCCTATGTACTAGTATATAAAAGATACCGCCCCTCACCATAGTATAGAGCATACGTTGCCGCTGCCCCAGTAAATGATGCCACCATTTGGATGAGACAGTACAGGGGCAGTTTCCACCACGGGAAGCGGCCGAGCATGCACAGGCTGAGGGAGTAGGCCGGGTTCAGATGTCCACCTGCAATATAAAAATGATGGTCACATGAATGTTTGGCCCTCAGAGGGCGGCGGGGCCACGTCTGAATGTTCACAGCTGTGCCTTGCACTCCCGCCCGGACATAATGGTGGACATGATGCGTGGTCACCCACCTGACACCCCTCCGGACACGTAGATGGCTATGACGACCGCGATGGCTCCGGCCAGGTACATACAGAAGAAGTTGCCTTTGGTTTCGGAGCTGGTGACCCCCTGAGCCACAGCGGCGGTGGTGATGAACTAGGACAGAAAGTGGACATGGTCGTGGACATGGTCGTGGACAGACGGGACTGAAAGCCGGCTGCATACCCATAATGCATCTGCATCCTATAATTAATACGATGGTGACTCTCATTACTTTTCCGTAGATCCCATCTCGGAGGAGTCTGTTCCCTTGAGAATACCCCCCCATCTCGGCGTGGCCTGTGGTCGTGGCCTTGTGTAATCTCTCGAGGGATCGTTCACTTTAGGACTTTTTTTTAGGAATCGAAAATTGCACAAGTGTCCAAAAAATAGGATCTGAAAGTCGAAGGCGCGGACCTCAAAAACAGAACCTGTGGGCAGGAGAGTTTGTGCAATCAGAACACAGCAGAGGCGAACCTGCGGCCGGAGGACTGGGGTAACATTGTAATGATCTCCATGAGCCCAAACAATGCCCCAGCAGAAACCTCTGGGTCACCAGGGACATGAGGTAGGATCACCGGACCACCAGGGACAAGAGGCTACATCATAGTGTACGCAAAGTGCTGCACCAAACCTCTGCATCATTAGGGACAGAAGGGTCAGGACACTGAACCACTGGGTCACCAGGGACATGAGGTAGGATCACCGGACCACCAGGGACAAGAGGCTACATCATAGTGTACGCAAAGTGCTACACCAAACCTCTGCATCATTAGGGACAGAAGGGTCAGGACACTGAACCACTGGGTCACCAGGGACATGAGGTAGGATCACCGGACCACCAGGGACAAGAGGCTACATCATAGTGTACGCAAAGTGCTACACCAAACCTCTGCATCATTAGGGACAGAAGGGTCAGGACACTGAACCACTGGGTCACCAGGGACATGAGGTAGGATCACCGGACCACCAGGGACAAGAGGCTACATCATAGTGTACGCAAAGTGCTACACCAAACCTCTGCATCATTAGGGACAGAAGGGTCAGGACACTGAACCTCTGGGTCACCAGGGACATGAGGTAGGATCACCGGACCACCAGGGACAAGAGGCTACATCATAGTGTACGCAAAGTGCTACACCAAACCTCTGCATCATTAGGGACAGAAGGGTCAGGACACTGAACCTCTGGGTCACCAGGGACATGAGGTAGGATCACCGGACCACCAGGGACAAGAGGCTACATCATAGTGTACGCAAAGTGCTACACCAAACCTCTGCATCATTAGGGACAGAAGGGTCAGGACACTGAACCACTGGGTCACCAGGGACATGAGGTAGGATCACCGGACCACCAGGGACAAGAGGCTACATCATAGTGTACGCAAAGTGCTGCACCAAACCTCTGCATCATTAGGGACAGAAGGGTCAGGACACTGAACCTCTGGGTCACCAGGGACATGAGGTAGGATCACCGGACCACCAGGGACAAGAGGCTACATCATAGTGTACGCAAAGTGCTACACCAAACCTCTGCATCATTAGGGACAGAAGGGTCAGGACACTGAACCTCTGGGTCACCAGGGACATGAGGTAGGATCACCGGACCACCAGGGACAAGAGGCTACATCATAGTGTACGCAAAGTGCTGCACCAAACCTCTGCATCATTAGGGACAGAAGGGTCAGGACACTGAACCTCTGGGTCACCAGGGACATGAGGTAGGATCACCGGACCACCAGGGACAAGAGGCTACATCATAGTGTACGCAAAGTGCTACACCAAACCTCTGCATCATTAGGGACAGAAGGGTCAGGACACTGAACCTCTGGGTCACCAGGGACATGAGGTAGGATCACCGGACCACCAGGGACAAGAGGCTACATCATAGTGTACGCAAAGTGCTACACCAAACCTCTGCATCATTAGGGACAGAAGGGTCAGGACACTGAACCTCTGGGTCACCAGGGACATGAGGTAGGATCACCGGACCACCAGGGACAAGAGGCTACATCATAGTGTACGCAAAGTGCTACACCAAACCTCTGCATCATTATGGACAGAAGGGTCAGGACACTGAACCTCTGGGTCACCAGGGACATGAGGTAGGATCACCGGACCACAGGCTACATCATAGTGTACGCAAAGTGCTGCACCAAACCTCTGCATCATTAGGGACAGAAGGGTCAGGACACTGAACCTCTGGGTCACCAGGGACATGAGGTAGGATCACCGGACCACCAGGGACAAGAGGCTACATCATAGTGTACGCAAAGTGCTACACCAAACCTCTGCATCATTATGGACAGAAGGGTCAGGACACTGAACCTCTGGGTCACCAGGGACATGAGGTAGGATCACCGGACCACAGGCTACATCATAGTGTACGCAAAGTGCTGCACCAAACCTCTGCATCATTATGGACAGAAGGGTCAGGACACTGAACCTCTGGGTCACCAGGGACATGAGGTAGGATCACCGGACCACAGGCTACATCATAGTGTACGCAAAGTGCTGCACCAAACCTCTGCATCATTAGGGACAGAAGGGTCAAAACACTGAACCACTGGGTCACCAGGGACATGAGGTAGGATCACCGGACCACCAGGGACAAGAGGCTACATCATAGTGTACGCAAAGTGCTACACCAAACCTCTGCATCATTAGGGACAGAAGGGTCAGGACACTGAACCTCTGGGTCACCAGGGACATGAGGTAGGATCACCGGACCACCAGGGACAAGAGGCTACATCATAGTGTACGCAAAGTGCTGCACCAAACCTCTGCATCATTAGGGACAGAAGGGTCAGGACACTGAACCACTGGGTCACCAGGGACATGAGGTAGGATCACCGGACCACCAGGGACAAGAGGCTACATCATAGTGTACGCAAAGTGCTGCACCAAACCTCTGCATCATTAGGGACAGAAGGGTCAGGACACTGAACCTCTGGGTCACCAGGGACATGAGGTAGGATCACCGGACCACCAGGGACAAGAGGCTACATCATAGTGTACGCAAAGTGCTGCACCAAACCTCTGCATCATTAGGGACAGAAGGGTCAGGACACTGAACCACTGGGTCACCAGGGACATGGTACTGCACCAGTGGGTGCCTGAGATGTACTGCGTCACCAGTAAGAGTGTCATCAAGGACGAGAAGCTAGAGTTATATGAACAGACAGAGGAGACCACCAGGGATAGAGAGAGGAGGTAGGCTAAACCACTAGATCACCAGGGGTCATATTCATTTAAGGCTTAGGATACAGGATCGGCATTTCCTTACGGCATCTCACCAGTAAAAATATAAACGTTTGAGTTGGAGTGAAAGATATCTCATCAATGAAGAAGACAGGACACCTGGACCACCAGAGAAAAGCAGGAGGACACAGCACGGGACCACCAGGGAAAAGCAGGATAATACACCACTAAACCACCAAGAAAAATGAGGTGACACCACAGGACCACCAGGATAATTCAGGGATATTACATCACAGGACCACCAGGGTAATTCAGGGAGATTACACCACAGGACCACCAGGGTAATTCAGGGAGATTACAGCACCGGACCACCAGGTAGCACAACTAAACTTAATGTTGATGCCAATATTTCGGCAGTAGGACCCTGATACAGAAGGTAATTGATTGAATACAGAAGGGTTAATGTGAGCGTTATCTTGATGTTACTTCACTCAGTACCTATAAAGTAATAAAAGGATCTGGTTATAATAAGCATTCACCCGCAGCGTGATTTATAACTGTTATTACTGCTACCGCAGGTCTGTCACTCCAAACTACTGTATCTCTCTGCTACTCCTGTACCGTCCTCACACACACTCCTCTACACTACACCTCCTGTATCTACTATTCCTGTACCGTCCTCACACACACTCCTCTACACTACACCTCCTGTATCTACTATTCCTGTACCGTCCTCACACACACTCCTCTACACTACACCTCCTCCTGTATCTACTATTCCTGTACCGTCCTCACACACACTCCTCTACACTACACCTCCTCCTGTATCTACTATTCCTGTACTGTCCTCACACACACTCCTCTACACTACACCTCCTCCTGTATCTACTATTCCTGTACCGTCCTCACACACACTCCTCTACACTACACCTCCTCCTGTATCTACTATTCCTGTACCGTCCTCACACACACTCCTCTACACTACACCTCCTCCTGTATCTACTATTCCTGTACCGTCCTCACACACACTCCTCTACACTACACCTCCTCCTGTATCTACTATTCCTGTACCGTCCTCACACACACTCCTCTACACTACACCTCCTCCTGTATCTACTATTCCTGTACCGTCCTCACACACACTCCTCTACACTACACCTCCTCCTGTATCTACTATTCCTGTACTGTCCTCCCACACACTCCTCTACACTACACCTCCTCCTGTATCTACTATTCCTGTACCGTCCTCACACACACTCCTCTACACTACACCTCCTGTATCTACTATTCCTGTACTGTCCTCACACACACTCCTCTACACTACACCTCCTGTATCTACTATTCCTGTACCGTCCTCACACACACTCCTCTACACTACACCTCCTCCTGTATCTACTATTCCTGTACCGTCCTCACACACACTCCTCTACACTACACCTCCTCCTGTATCTACTATTCCTGTACTGTCCTCACACACACTCCTCTACACTACACCTCCTCCTGTATCTACTATTCCTGTACCGTCCTCACACACACTCCTCTACACTACACCTCCTCCTGTATCTACTATTCCTGTACCGTCCTCACACACACTCCTCTACACTACACCTCCTCCTGTATCTACTACTCCTGTACCGTCCTCACACACACTCCTCTACACTACACCTCCTCCTGTATCTACTATTCCTGTACTGTCCTCACACACACTCCTCTACACTACACCTCCTGTATCTACTATTCCTGTACTGTCCTCACACACACTCCTCTACACTACACCTCCTCCTGTATCTACTATTCCTGTACTGTCCTCACACACACTCCTCTACACTACACCTCCTCCTGTATCTACTATTCCTGTACCGTCCTCACACACACTCCTCTACACTACACCTCCTGTATCTACTATTCCTGTACTGTCCTCACACACACTCCTCTACACTACACCTCCTCCTGTATCTACTATTCCTGTACTGTCCTCACACACACTCCTCTACACTACACCACCTCCTGTATCTACTATTCCTGTACCGTCCTCACACACACTCCTCTACACTACACCTCCTCCTGTATCTACTATTCCTGTACTGTCCTCACACACACTCCTCTACACTACACCTCCTCCTGTATCTACTATTCCTGTACCGTCCTCACACACACTCCTCTACACTACACCTCCTCCTGTATCTACTATTCCTGTACCGTCCTCACACACACTCCTCTACACTACACCTCCTGTATCTACTATTCCTGTACTGTCCTCACACACACTCCTCTACACTACACCTCCTCCTGTATCTACTATTCCTGTACCGTCCTCACACACACTCCTCTACACTACACCTCCTCCTGTATCTACTATTCCTGTACCGTCCTCACACACACTCCTCTACACTACACCTCCTCCTGTATCTACTATTCCTGTACCGTCCTCACACACACTCCTCTACACTACACCTCCTCCTGTATCTACTATTCCTGTACTGTCCTCACACACACTCCTCTACACTACACCTCCTCCTGTATCTACTATTCCTGTACCGTCCTCACACACACTCCTCTACACTACACCTCCTCCTGTATCTACTATTCCTGTACTGTCCTCACACACACTCCTCTACACTACACCTCCTGTATCTACTACTCCTGTACCGTCCTCACACACACTCCTCTACACTACACCTCCTCCTGTATCTACTATTCCTGTACCGTCCTCACACACACTCCTCTACACTACACCTCCTCCTGTATCTACTATTCCTGTACAGTCCTCACACACACTCCTCTACACTACACCTCCTCCTGTATCTACTATTCCTGTACTGTCCTCACACACACTCCTCTACACTACACCTCCTCCTGTATCTACTATTCCTGTACCGTCCTCACACACACTCCTCTACACTACACCTCCTGTATCTACTATTCCTGTACCGTCCTCACACACACTCCTCTACACTACACCTCCTCCTGTATCTACTATTCCTGTACCGTCCTCACACACACTCCTCTACACTACACCTCCTCCTGTATCTACTATTCCTGTACTGTCCTCACACACACTCCTCTACACTACACCTCCTCCTGTATCTACTATTCCTGTACCGTCCTCACACACACTCCTCTACACTACACCTCCTGTATCTACTATTCCTGTACCGTCCTCACACACACTCCTCTACACTACACCTCCTGTATCTACTATTCCTGTACCGTCCTCACACACACTCCTCTACACTACACCTCCTCCTGTATCTACTATTCCTGTACCGTCCTCACACACACTCCTCTACACTACACCTCCTCCTGTATCTACTATTCCTGTACCGTCCTCACACACACTCCTCTACACTACACCTCCTCCTGTATCTACTATTCCTGTACCGTCCTCACACACACTCCTCTACACTACACCTCCTGTATCTACTATTCCTGTACCGTCCTCACACACACTCCTCTACACTACACCTCCTCCTGTATCTACTATTCCTGTACCGTCCTCACACACACTCCTCTACACTACACCTCCTCCTGTATCTACTATTCCTGTACCGTCCTCACACACACTCCTCTACACTACACCTCCTCCTGTATCTACTATTCCTGTACCGTCCTCACACACACTCCTCTACACTACACCTCCTGTATCTACTATTCCTGTACTGTCCTCACACACACTCCTCTACACTACACCTCCTCCTGTATCTACTATTCCTGTACCGTCCTCACACACACTCCTCTACACTACACCTCCTCCTGTATCTACTATTCCTGTACCGTCCTCACACACACTCCTCTACACTACACCTCCTCCTGTATCTACTATTCCTGAACCGTCCTCACACACACTCCTCTACACTACACCTCCTCCTGTATCTACTATTCCTGTACCGTCCTCACACACACTCCTCTACACTACACCTCCTCCTGTATCTACTATTCCTGTACTGTCCTCACACACACTCCTCTACACTACACCATCTCCTGTATCTACTATTCCTGTACTGTCCTCACACACACTCCTCTACACTACACCTCCTGTATCTACTATTCCTGTACCGTCCTCACACACACTCCTCTACACTACACCTCCTCCTGTATCTACTATTCCTGTACCGTCCTCACACACACTCCTCTACACTACACCTCCTCCTGTATCTACTATTCCTGTACCGTCCTCACACACACTCCTCTACACTACACCTCCTCCTGTATCTACTATTCCTGTACTGTCCTCACACACACTCCTCTACACTACACCTCCTCCTGTATCTACTATTCCTGTACCGTCCTCACACACACTCCTCTACACTACACCTCCTGTATCTACTATTCCTGTACCGTCCTCACACACACTCCTCTACACTACACCTCCTGTATCTACTATTCCTGTACCGTCCTCACACACACTCCTCTACACTACACCTCCTGTATCTACTATTCCTGTACCGTCCTCACACACACTCCTCTACACTACACCTCCTCCTGTATCTACTATTCCTGTACCGTCCTCACACACACTCCTCTACACTACACCTCCTCCTGTATCTACTATTCCTGTACCGTCCTCACACACACTCCTCTACACTACACCTCCTCCTGTATCTACTATTCCTGTACCGTCCTCACACACACTCCTCTACACTACACCTCCTCCTGTATCTACTATTCCTGTACTGTCCTCACACACACTCCTCTACACTACACCTCCTCCTGTATCTACTATTCCTGTACCGTCCTCACACACACTCCTCTACACTACACCTCCTCCTGTATCTACTATTCCTGTACCGTCCTCACACACACTCCTCTACACTACACCTCCTGTATCTACTATTCCTGTACCGTCCTCACACACACTCCTCTACACTACACCTCCTCCTGTATCTACTATTCCTGTACCGTCCTCACACACACTCCTCTACACTACACCTCCTCCTGTATCTACTATTCCTGTACTGTCCTCACACACACTCCTCTACACTACACCACCTCCTGTATCTACTATTCCTGTACCGTCCTCACACACACTCCTCTACACTACACCTCCTCCTGTATCTACTATTCCTGTACTGTCCTCACACACACTCCTCTACACTACACCTCCTCCTGTATCTACTATTCCTGTACCGTCCTCACACACACTCCTCTACACTACACCTCCTGTATCTACTATTCCTGTACCGTCCTCACACACACTCCTCTACACTACACCTCCTCCTGTATCTACTATTCCTGTACCGTCCTCACACACACTCCTCTACACTACACCTCCTCCTGTATCTACTATTCCTGTACTGTCCTCACACACACTCCTCTACACTACACCTCCTCCTGTATCTACTATTCCTGTACCGTCCTCACACACACTCCTCTACACTACACCTCCTCCTGTATCTACTATTCCTGTACCGTCCTCACACACACTCCTCTACACTACACCTCCTCCTGTATCTACTATTCCTGTACCGTCCTCACACACACTCCTCTACACTACACCTCCTCCTGTATCTACTATTCCTGTACCGTCCTCACACACACTCCTCTACACTACACCTCCTGTATCTACTATTCCTGTACTGTCCTCACACACACTCCTCTACACTACACCTCCTGTATCTACTATTCCTGTACCGTCCTCACACACACTCCTCTACACTACACCTCCTCCTGTATCTACTATTCCTGTACCGTCCTCACACACACTCCTCTACACTACACCTCCTGTATCTACTATTCCTGTACCGTCCTCACACACACTCCTCTACACTACACCTCCTCCTGTATCTACTATTCCTGTACCGTCCTCACACACACTCCTCTACACTACACCTCCTCCTGTATCTACTATTCCTGTACTGTCCTCACACACACTCCTCTACACTACACCTCCTCCTGTATCTACTATTCCTGTACCGTCCTCACACACACTCCTCTACACTACACCTCCTCCTGTATCTACTATTCCTGTACAGTCCTCACACACTCCTCTACACTACACCTCCTGTATCTACTATTCCTGTACCGTCCTCACACACACTCCTCTACACTACACCTCCTCCTGTATCTACTATTCCTGTACCGTCCTCACACACACTCCTCTACACTACACCTCCTCCTGTATCTACTATTCCTGTACTGTCCTCACACACACTCCTCTACACTACACCTCCTCCTGTATCTACTATTCCTGTACCGTCCTCACACACACTCCTCTACACTACACCTCCTCCTGTATCTACTATTCCTGTACAGTCCTCACACACTCCTCTACACTACACCTCCTGTATCTACTATTCCTGTACCGTCCTCACACACACTCCTCTACACTACACCTCCTCCTGTATCTACTATTCCTGTACAGTCCTCACACACTCCTCTACACTACACCTCCTGTATCTACTATTCCTGTACCGTCCTCACACACACTCCTCTACACTACACCTCCTCCTGTATCTACTATTCCTGTACCGTCCTCACACACTCCTCTACACTACACCTCCTGTATCTACTATTCCTGTACCGTCCTCACACACACTCCTCTACACTACACCTCCTCCTGTATCTACTATTCCTGTACCGTCCTCACACACACTCCTCTACACTACACCTCCTCCTGTATCTACTATTCCTGTACTGTCCTCACACACACTCCTCTACACTACACCTCCTCCTGTATCTACTATTCCTGTACTGTCCTCACACACACTCCTCTACACTACACCTCCTCCTGTATCTACTATTCCTGTACCCTCCTCACACACACTCCTCTACACTACACCTCCTCCTGTATCTACTATTCCTGTACCGTCCTCACACACACTCCTCTACACTACACCTCCTGTATCTACTATTCCTGTACCGTCCTCACACACACTCCTCTACACTACACCTCCTCCTGTATCTACTATTCCTGTACCGTCCTCACACACACTCCTCTACACTACACCTCCTCCTGTATCTACTACTCCTGTACCGTCCTCACACACACTCCTCTACACTACACCTCCTCCTGTATCTACTATTCCTGTACCGTCCTCACACACACTCCTCTACACTACACCTCCTCCTGTATCTACTATTCCTGTACCGTCCTCACACACACTCCTCTACACTACACCTCCTCCTGTATCTACTATTCCTGTACCGTCCTCACACACACTCCTCTACACTACACCTCCTCCTGTATCTACTATTCCTGTACCCTCCTCACACACACTCCTCTACACTACACCTCCTCCTGTATCTACTATTCCTGTACCGTCCTCACACACACTCCTCTACACTACACCTCCTGTATCTACTATTCCTGTACCGTCCTCACACACACTCCTCTACACTACACCTCCTCCTGTATCTACTATTCCTGTACCGTCCTCACACACACTCCTCTACACTACACCTCCATCCTGTCCTGTATCCTACTGCTGTTCCTGTAGTGACGTCGCACACACAGCTCTACTACATATTGTCATTTTAGTGACTTACAAGCAGCACAAAGACCCCCAGAAATTCGGCCAGACATTCCCGGAGGAGGACGCTCCTGAGTCTCAGATATTTCTCAGCTCGCTCCCGGAGATGCCAGGACGCCATATTCCTTTGGAATAGTTGAGAGGAGTGAGGGGCAGGAGGGGAGCCGTCTCCTTATAAAGGTCCCTATCAGAGATAAGAGGGTCACCTCCTTCCATCATCTGCAGAACACAAGTCACTCCCAAGAAATCTAAAGGAACCGACACAAACCTCAAGGCGTAGAAGGAAACCTGGAGAAGCTAACATCACGCATCTAGAGATGTAGCAGTGCCGAGCTCATGTTGATATCAAGATGTGTTTCACAGGATTGACAGGCAACTCTAAAAATAGAAATGACAAACTCAGCTCTGCTACACATGTTATTTCTATCTGACATGATCTGCAGGATCCGTTACGATGTCCATCATTTATCCTTTTATATTACACTCCCATATTTTCACATTTAGTTTTTTAAACACTTTGTTACATTTTGTTTAATTTTCATTTAAATTTATTTTATATTTTCTTACTTTTTTTTTTTTTTACCTTTTTGCTTTTTTCTGCTCTAAAGCTGCCTTTACATGAATCATCCATCCAACGTCCCCCTGACTACAATCTGCTGGAAACCCGGGTGACCGGCGTCCTCTACAGGTAACGAGCCCCAATCAGTGGTATGGCCATACGATCAGTGGTTGCCGGCCGTGTGAACTGACACGGGGGATATTACTGCCAGTTCTCATAAAGAAGGAAAATTTACGTAAGACGTCCTCGTATCGTGTACGCAGCTCCAGGGCTCAGAGAGCGGCGGATAAAAGGAGAAATCAATGAAATATTGGGCAGAGATAAGCGTCAATCAGCGCGGTCACTGTGATCCGTAGACGGTATCAGCACCGCCATCATTAATAACGACCTCGAGAATCTAATAAACTTACCGAGAAACTGATACCAGCAAAACATCCAGATCTCTACCACCCCACCGGCCTGATAAGACTACAAACCTCAACATTCTCTCCCATCACTCCCATCAGTGTCTGCACAGCACTCATCATCTCTTCTGACCTGCAGTTACCTGGTTAATTTTAACACCTGCACCTTGTCCCCCTCCGAGATCAATCATTCACCCCAAACACCCTGACGCCTTGGCCCGACTCCCACAATTACCGTGACAATAAGGGATGTAATCCTCAGTATATATACACACTGCACAGTACCACTTCTCCTGTCCTGTATATATACACACTGCACAGTACCACTTCTCCTGTCCTGTATATATACACACTGCACAGTACCACTTCTCCTGTCCTGTATATATACACACTGCACAGTACCACTTCTCCTGTCCTGTATACTGGGTGTAATCCTCAGTATCTGCTCTTATTCTGTATATATACACTGCACAGTACCACTTCTCCTGTCCTGTATACTGGGTGTAATCCTCAGTATCTGCTCTTATTCTGTATATATATATATATATATATATATATATATATATACACTGCACAGTACCACTTCTCCTGTTCCGTATCCTGGGTGTAATCCTCAGTATCTGCTCTTATTCTGTATATATACACTGCACAGTACCACTTCTCATGTCCTGTATACTGGGTGTAATCCTCAGTATCTGCTCTTATTCTGTATATATATATACACTGCACAGTACCACTTCTCCTGTATACTGGGTGTAATCCTCAGTATCTGCTCTTATTCTGTATATATATACACTGCACAGTACCACTTCTCCTGTCCTGTATACTGGGTGTAATCCTCAGTATCTGCTCTTATTCTGTATATATACACTTCTCCTGTCCTGTATACTGGGTGTAATCCTCAGTATCTGCTCTTATTCTGTATATATATACACTGCACAGTACCACTTCTCCTGTCCTGTGTACTGGGTGTAATCCTCAGTATCTGCTCTTATTCTGTATATATACACTGCACAGTACCACTTCTCCTGTCCTGTATACTGGGTGTAATCCTCAGTATCTGCTCTTATTCTGTATATATATATACACTGCACAGTACCACTTCTCCTGTCCTTTATACTGGGTGTAATCCTCAGTATCTGCTCTTATTCTGTGTTTATATACACTGCACAGTACCACTTCTCCTGTCCTTTATACTGGGTGTAATCCTCAGTATCTGCTCTTATTCTGTGTATATATACACTGCACAGTACCACTTCTCCTGTATTTACAGTCTTTGGTCAGTTCCACATGTACAAGGGTAATGACAGGCAGGCTTTACATCAAATGGCAGGCAATGTTCTTGCAAGATACTCAGAGGGTTAAACACTTACAGATCAGGCTGCACTTATCCTCAGAATCCTGTCTGTCTTTATCCCAAGGCCCGTATGCCCTATTGCTGGCTTTTCCTTGGTTAGGGAAACTTCCTCAGGTATATATGTCTCCTTGCTTTCAATATATCCTTCTGCCTTTCAGCTCTCTGTTTGGCTGGGATAAACTTGGCTCTGCTCTGTACTTTTATAGGAACTAGTTCTCAGGAGGCACACCCTTCTCCTGGGGCAAGCTAGGAGCCTGGGCTATCTAGCTGCATATCAGAAGCGGATTCTCAGCTTCCCTCTGACTAGGGTGCACACTGAATTCTGAAACTACACAGACTCTCTGGTCTAGACCTGGCTATATATACTAGGGGGTTCCCTAGCTCCCTCTACTGCCTAGGAGGAGGAATTACACCCATAACAGGCCTGGTACACAGGAGATAATATAAATAACATGACAAATTACATTAAAATGCCATATAAAATACAATGACCATGTTCCACAGGAGGTGGAGAACAACGTGACCCAATTAAGCTTTGTGTAGTGCCCACATTTACATAGTGGGACACTACATACCCCGTTGCTTTGACGTTGCCCGTCCTCGGCGCAACATAAGGGGCCCGCCCAGCTGGAAACTGCAACCTGAAAGACAAAAAATGCAAAGCAGGCATATACATCTACATTTGCAATACAAATATCAGGCAGCTCCGCTGGCAAAGGAACAAGTGCGGGCATCGTTCTCTTCACTCAGGATAGTATAGGGAACAGGGGCGCTGACCTGGTACAGCATATCAGTAATAACCAGGATAGTCCATAATAATAAAATACAGCAGTCCCATAAAACAGTATCTCAGAGGGCCACATGCGTTGGGGTCATCTCTGGGCACAGTTCTTTAATTAAGATTGCACATAAAAGTCACAGCACAAAAAGTCCATATAGTGCAGTAATGTCCCAATTCAACCTGAAAAGGGGGTTAAAAGGGTAAAGTGCAAAAATAACAGGCACAACTTGGTTTGGCACTTTAAAGCAGGCAGGATGTCCTGGTAGAAGGATGGCAGTAGAGCACTTGGCATACTCAGTGGTTTTTAACTACCACTGGGCCGTGGGTAACTGGCAGCAGCTCTTTGGGCCAAAACGTAAGACTCCTGTCCTGAAACAGTTAAGTTCATTGTAAGGGTCCATCAGCAAAACAAACATGGCCTGGCAGGCCTACCTACAGGTACGTGTCTAAGTCACACTGGTCATCAGTGGGGGCACATCCTGGCTCTGCTTCGAGTCTTGGCCTGAAATGAGGATCCATGCATGGCTGGGCGCACAAAACCGTATAGGCAGGCAATTGTAGCATAAATGGGCCTGTCACTGGTATAGGTGGTATAGGCCCATGGGCCTGGGGGTTAACACTGTCGGAGGCTCCATGGGTCTGGGTGGCGCCGTCTTCAGGCGACGGACCCGACACCTCGAATAACAGAGTTTCTAAGGTGCCGCAGCAGCGGGCACAGCTATGGAGGTCGCCGAGCTTAGAGCATTAGAGTTCTTTGGGGGATCACAAGCGTCCGGTGGTATCAGTGCCACTCTGGACGCGACAAGTTGGCGCAGGCCATGAAGGTGGATCTCTAACCTGGCTATTTGATCCTCCAGTCTCTCAGGCGCCGCTTCGCTGCAGGTCTCTGGCGCTGTTGCAGCAGGCTCCGATGCGGGGTCGCCTCTTTTCTCTCACCGCAAGGCATCAAGGGCTTCCTGGAACTTCTTCACATTCTCTATCTCCGCTTAAGTCTTTTCCCGGCGGGGCAACTCAGGTGAGGGGTAAGGACTCACCCACTTTTCCAGTACCGTAGGTTGCCAGAAGACATTGGGGCCGGTGAAGGAACCCCTCTCCTGGTATGTGTTGTGAGCCGGTTCCCTCGAGCTCACGTTCCGGACTGGTTGGCTCCTCGGGCTCCTCCCAATCTTCAGGTCCCTGCTTGGGACGGGCGACTGCCGTGGCGTATGGACCTCTCAGGCCCAACGGGGGTAAACTCCACCTCTTCTCCTTCGCGGAGGCCGTGCAGATGCTCCGGCAGGCAGCCGCGCCCCACAGACCTCCGGTCCACAAAAAGGTCTTGGCCTGTGGAGCAGTCCCCAATAAATCCAAACCCCCGACTCTTGTCAAATGCCACCACTACCCCCATCCTCCCCTCTAGGCGGGGTTGAGTGTTCGCGCGGCGCTCATAGATCGTTTTTGCAAGTTCCTCGAAATATATTTTCTTTCGGGTAGTCTTTTGTACGGCCGCGGCTCGTATCTCGGCCATCAGCGAAGACCATTGCGCACTGGGCCGGGCAAGTTCCTTCCACGAGCCAAGGCACGCCTCAGGCTGCGAACGCGGTAGCAGTCAGGGTGGCCTCTCCGGTCCCGGAGTATAGGCCGGTGGTGCTTCTCCCTCCTCGAACATTGCCGGCTCAGCAGTCTGGACGGAAGGTGAAGCCATCAAATCAGTGCAATCCTCTCCCGTCAACATGCTCGATCCTACTCTGGAGAGAGACAGGGCGGCACGCAGCACCTCGCCCAAGACCTCCCACTGCTCCGGGAGGCCGCCCCCTAGGCACTCCAACATGGGGGAGGTGGAGCCCATCTTAGCAGACATGCAAATTATCCAATAAGGCGGTGGTGCGGACAAACAGTCTTTCCCGCCTTTTCAGCAGACGGCGCCAAACTCTTTCCGCCAATACAACACAGGGATGGCGCAGCAACCACCTCAGTCAGCCGAGGCGGCCATCCTCAAACACAGGGCTGTCAATTCACTGACAGCAAGCGGCGACTCATGAAGCGGCAAACAGTCCACAATATACAGTTTTCACACCGCGATCCCTCACAGTTCCCTGGCCCAACAACTCTCCAAACAGACAGGGCCCCATCACCCCATGGGCAACAACGGCACAGAGTCTATATTCTACAATGGCGTAGGAACAATCGCATCCTGTTCGTGACGGCAAAATATGCAGTACGCAGCCCTGCAGGGTGAGTGAGTGGCAGGTCACGGTTAATAGGCAGAACGAGGGTTGTTCTTGGTTACTCACAGTTCATAGAAGACCCTGGGCAGGCGTACAGCAGTGATGGAGAGGCTGGCACATGGATCCTCTGGGGCACTCTCTGCGTATAGGGACCAGGCCAGGTGGTAGGTGAGGTGCCCTGGATGTCACAGGCCCAAGGTGCCGGTGGCAAGATCCCTTTAAGTTCGTGACGCCAGTGCCGGTAACGGTGGCACACCGATTTATTACAGTAATAATGGAGGAACACACGTTGCAGTGAACCAAAACTTCCTTTTACTGGAACAGTTAACTATTTACAGTATTTGGTCAGTTCCACATGTACAAGGGTAATGACAGGCAGGCTTTACATCAAATGGCAGGCAATGTTCTTGCAAGATACTCAGAGGGTTAAACACTTACAGATCAGGCTGCACTTATCCTCAGAATCCTGTCTGTCTTTATCCCAAGGCCCGTATGCCCTATTGCTGGCTTTTCCTTGGTTAGGGAAACTTCCTCAGGTATATATGTCTCCTTGCTTTCAATATATCCTTCTGCCTTTCAGCTCTCTGTTTGGCTGGGATAAACTTGGCTCTGCTCTGGGGTACTTTTATAGGAACTAGTTCTCAGGAGGCACACCCTTCTCCTGGGGCAAGCTAGGAGCCTGGGCTATCTAGCTGCATATCAGAAGCGGATTCTCAGCTTCCCTCTGACTAGGGTGCACACTGACTTCTGAAACTACACAGACTCTCTGGTCTAGACCTGGCTATATATACTAGGGGGTTCCCTAGCTCCCTCTACTGCCTAGGAGGAGGAATTACACCCATAACAGGCCTGGTACACAGGAGATAATATAAATAACATGACAAATTACATTAAAATGCCATATAAAATACAATGACCATGTTCCACAGGAGGTGGAGAACAACGTGACCCAATTGACCCTTGTGTAGTGCCCACATTTACATAGTGGGACACTACAGGTGTAATCCTCAGTATCTGCTCTTATTCTCTCTCTATATATATATATATATATATATATATATATATATATATATATATATATATATATATATATATACACATACACACACACACACTGCACAGTACGACTTCTCCTGTCCTGTATACTGGGTGTAATCCTCAGCATCTTCTCTTATTCTGTATATATATACACTGCACAGTACCACTTCTCCTGTATACTGGGTGTAATCCTCAGTATCTTCTCTTATTCTGTATATATATACACTGCACAGTACCACTTCTCCTGTATACTGGGTGTAATCCTCAGTATCTTCTCTTATTCTGTATATATATACACTGCACAGTACCACTTCTCCTGTATACCGGGTGTAATCCTCAGTATCTGCTCTTATTCTGTATATATATACTGCACAGTACCACTTCTCCTGTCCTGTATACTGGGTGTAATCCTCAGTATCTGCTCTTATTCTGTATATATACACTGCACAGTACCACTTCTCCTGTCCTGTATACTGGGTGTAATCCTCAGTATCTGCTCTTATTCTGTATATATACACACACTGCACAGTACCACTTCTCCTGTCCTGTATACTGGGTGTAATCCTCAGTATCTGCTCTTATTCTGTATATATATACCACTGCACAGTACCACTTCTCCTGTATACTGGGTGTAATCCTCAGTATCTGCTCTTATTCTGTATATATATACACTGCACAGTACCACTTCTCCTGTCCTGTATACTGGGTGTAATCCTCAGTATCTGCTCTTATTCTGTATATATACACTGCACAGTACCACTTCTCCTGTCCTGTATACTGGGTGTAATCCTCAGTATCTGCTCTTATTCTGTATATATATACACTGCACAGTACCACTTCTCCTGTCCTGTATACTGGGTGTAATCCTCAGTATCTGCTCTTATTCTGTATATATACACTGCACAGTACCACTTCTCCTGTCCTGTATACTGGGTGTAATCCTCAGTATCTGCTCTTATTCTGTATATATACACTGCACAGTACCACTTCTCCTGTATACTGGGTGTAATCCTCAGTATCGGCTCTTATTCTGTATATATATATATATACACTGCACAGTACCACTTCTCCTGTCCTGTATACTGGGTGTAATACTCAGTATCTGCTCTTATTCTGTATATATATACACTGCACAGTACCACTTCTCCTGTCCTGTATACTGGGTGTAATCCTCAGTATCTGCTCTTATTCTGTATATATACACTGCACAGTACCACTTCTCCTGTATACTGGGTGTAATCCTCAGTATCGGCTCTTATTCTGTATATATATATATATACACTGCACAGTACCACTTCTCCTGTCCTGTATACTGGGTGTAATCCTCAGTATCTGCTCTTATTCTGTATATATACACTGCACAGTACCACTTCTCCTGTCCTGTAATCCTCAGTATCTGCTCTTATTCTGTATATATATACACACTGCACAGTACCACTTCTCCTGTCCTGTGTACTGGATGTAATCCTCAGTATCTGCTCTTATTCTGTATATATATACACTGCACAGTACCACTTCTCCTGTCCTGTATACCGGGTGTAATCCTCAGTATCTGCTCTTATTCTGTATATACAGATACACTGCACAGTACTACTTCTCCTGTCCTGTATACTGGGTGTAATCCTCAGTATCTGCTCTTATTCTGTATATATACACACTGCACAGTACCACTTCTCCTGTCCTGTATACTGTGTGTAATCCTCAGTATCTGCTCTTATTCTGTATATATATACACTGCACAGTACCACTTCTCCTGTCCTGTATACTGGGTGTAATCCTCAGTATCTGCTCTTACTCTGTATATATATATATACACACTGCAGAGTACCACTTCTCCTGTCCTGTGTACTGGGTGTAATCCTCAGTATCTGCTCTTATTCTGTATATATATACACTGCACAGTACCACTTCTCCTGTATACTGGGTGTAATCCTCAGTATCTGCTCTTATTCTGTATATATATACCACTGCACAGTACCACTTCTCCTGTCCTGTATACCGGGTGTAATCCTCAGTATCTGCTCTTATTCTGTATATATATACACTGCACAGTACCACTTCTCCTGTCCTGTATACTGGGTGTAATCCTCAGTATCTGCTCTTATTCTGTATATATATACCACTGCACAGTACCACTTCTCCTGTCCTGTATACTGGGTGTAATCCTCAGTATCTGCTCTTATTCTGTATATATATACACTGCACAGTACCACTTCTCCTGTCCTGTATACTGGGTGTAATCCTCAGTATCTGCTCTTATTCTGTATATATATACCACTGCACAGTACCACTTCTCCTGTCCTGTATACTGGGTGTAATCCTCAGTATCTGCTCTTATTCTGTATATATATACACTGCACAGTACCACTTCTCCTGTCCTGTATACTGGGTGTAATCCTCAGTATCTGCTCTTATTCTGTATATATATACCACTGCACAGTACCACTTCTCCTGTATACTGGGTGTAATCCTCAGTATCTGCTCTTATTCTGTATATATATACCACTGCACAGTACCACTTCTCCTGTCCTGTATACCGGGTGTAATCCTCAGTATCTGCTCTTATTCTGTATATATATACACTGCACAGTACCACTTCTCCTGTCCTGTATACTGGGTGTAATCCTCAGTATCTGCTCTTATTCTGTATATATACACTGCACAGTACCACTTCTCCTGTCCTGTATACTGGGTGTAATCCTCAGTATCTGCTCTTATTCTGTATATATATACACTGCACAGTACCACTTCTCCTGTCCTGTATACTGGGTGTAATCCTCAGTATCTGCTCTTATTCTGTATATATCCACACTGCACAGTACCACTTCTCCTGTCCTGTATACTGGGTGTAATACTCAGTATCTGCTCTTATTCTGTATATATACACTG